>NC_044356.1:28660898-28960898 GCF_007364275.1 Archocentrus centrarchus | reverse complement strand
TCCTCTGGAATCAGGTGGTGCATAAAGTCTTGAACATTTTGCTTCATTGAAACAACTTGCGGTAACTGTTGTGTGATTTGGTGCTATATAAATCAAACTGAATTGCATTGAAAGTCTGATGATGTCTGAAATTCTTGAATTGGGTTATTTTAATAGTCCAGTAAACACTTCTTTTTTTTTTTGACAGTGTAAATTATAGATATGATTGCCACAGTAACAGAGATAACAAAAAATAAATATTCTTTTTATTTACATATCATAAAGTAATGCAAAATCACTCCAATATAAGCAGAGGATTACCATTCAAGAGTTTACAACTACTACTACATTACTAATTAAAGATATACTCAAAGTAATTGTTATGCATACTTACTCCTTTCAGAGTATTGTTACAGTATATATGATTTAATATTAAAATATTGACTCTGATACAGTGAGTTAGAAGTGACATACTATATTAAACATCATATTTTAAAAGCCAGTCATATGCTGATAGGTACCATACCCTTTAACCTTAATTATGTATATATGTAGTGGAGTACAGGGATACTTAGGTTAATTACAAGAACCTCAAATTTTACTGAACACAATTTAATCATATGACCTTTAGCAGTGAATTGAATCATTTCCGTATTCACCTTTTTATATTTTAGATCTTTACTCCGCAAGAATTTAATAATTTAAAGGGGACTTACGATGAAAATTTCCAGCATTTTCAGTTTTTTTACTTCTTGGAGTCTGTTAGAGTAGCTCTGCATGATTCACAGTTTACTATAATCTTTATTTATACTGGAGCTCCTCGGGCATTCAGTGAAACAAGCCATTATAGTTCCCTTCACTTCAGCTTTGGCCCAAAGTTGTGTGCCTAAGAAGACCACATTAGGTATAGCCACTCTCGCTGACAAGATGTGGAGACAAAATCAGTTAAAAAAATGTCTAATGTGGAGCATTTAGAGCAGCATGAAGCTTAAAATTTTTAGCTTAGGGAAGGGAAGGGAGGGGGGGGCTAATTTTCTGTCATAGCGTAATAAACCTTCACACTGAGCTCCATAAATATCTTTCTTCCCACAGAGGTGCTGCCTGTAGATGAAACACTAAATCAGCTGACAATAGAGCTACAGGTAAGTTCAGTAGTTTATTTTTAGAAAAAAATGCTGTCAGTCAAGTTAATCTATAATGATATTATTGTATGTGTGTTATTGACGTAGTATCAATGTGTAATTCAATATGCAGCACACACATCGACAGTGACACAAACACGGGCTTGTTCTAGACGTCTGTCTGAGAACACACTACTTTTTATAGATTCTAACCAACACACACACACACACACACACACACACACACACACACACACACACACACACACACACACACACACACACACACACACACACACACACACACAAACACACACACACACACACGCACGCACAAACACAGGATTCTTGCTGAAACATAGGTGCAAACATTGTGAGCCACCCCTCATTTCTTTAGATTTTCCTTCCAAGGAATCAGACTTTCAAGTGCTGATGAGCAACAGTTTTTCAAGCTTTCTGGAGTTCTTTCAAAGGTTTTCTTTGGAGATTGGCTGCTTTTTCACGAATTTTTAGTCCAGTCCGTATTCCTGACCATTCTCAGAGGAATGTTTTATTTAGAAATGGTCTCAGTGGAAGGGATGGCTGTCAAGAAGCCATTCTTCAGGGCTGAGGTATGCTAAATTACATGAGAATCGGACTAAGATACAGTGGCAACAGGTCTTATGGAGTGATGAATCCAAATTTTTGGTTCAAATCATCACCAATATGTGCAGAGGAGGTCATGAGAGAAGTACAACAGCACGTGCAGCCATCTGTAACGGGCTCGGGTTTGGAGCTACATTTCAGCCCTTTCAGGTTTTTGGGATCTTGTCAAAATTGATGGAATTAAGAACATAGAAAAGTACCATCAGATTTTGATCCACTGTGATATGACAACTGGAAAATGTTGGATTGGCAATGACTTTATTTTTGAGCATCACAATGATCCCAAACACACTGCCAGTGCAGTAAAAGCATACCTTGGATAGAAAAACACACGGTGGAACACTATCAGGCATGGATTGGCCTCCCCAGAGCCCGGACCTATTGAAGCAGTGTGTGATCATCTTGACAGAGAACAGAAAAAAAGGCAGCCAACATCCATAGAAGAGCTTTGAATGTCCTTCAAGAAGCCTGGAGAACTATTCCTGAAAGCTACTTAAAGAAATGACAAGAACGCTCCCTCAGAGAGTTCAGGCTGTGTTGAAGGATAAAGATGGTCACACCAAATATCGGCTTTCAAGCTTGTAAGAACTCTGTTTTTGCCTTATAAACTGTATTTACAGGTATGTTTGCACATTTCAAGAAAACACTGCACTTTTTTCCCATTTTCATCTCAAAGTATAAAGAAATGAGGGCTGGCTGTTGCGACTGTTAGTTTTCTCTTCCTTATGTTTTTGAATGTTGTTTATTTTCTTATTGCCTTTTGTGTTACCCCTGTTTGCGCAGACTTATTCTAGTTACTATTCTATTATTCTAGCTTAAAATAAACTTTGTTCTTCTGATGGGGTTCACCTGTTATCATCCCTCTCCATGTTGCATGCATTTAGTTGGTGTATTTCTGCTTTCTTTATCAGGTTGTTGTCTGATCTCGCTCCCATTTCTTCTCCATTCTGTTTGATTTTTATCTACTTTTCTTTCTCTATTTGGTTTTAATTTCCAGGTTTCTCTGATTTTAATCTCTAGCTTGAACACAGATTTCCCTTGAATGTGCATTAATATGTGAGTTAATCAGAATATGTTGGGCCATTTAATAAAATGTGTTCACAAGGGCTAAGCTTTTCAGCATAATGAAGCTGTTAGATGATACCAATAAAAATGGTTGTGAAAAGTGTTTCGGGGAGCAGCTGCCAGCCAGTCAATCTAGGGTCTGACAATTCCTTACTGTGTAGGCCAACTGCTGCTCCATACTTTGACAGAATTTTCATATTATTAATCCACCCACAATCACTTTAAGTCAGACAGATTGTAGATACTGTTTTGTTTGTAGGTATAAATATGTGAGCAGGACAACCACGGATCCATGGACTTGTGGATGCTGCGTTCTGGGAGTTCTTTGAAATGAAACACTTTCAGTTTAATATTACATGACTGTATTTTTCTTTTCAGCTGCAAGAAGGCCATGAGAAGGTAGCGGAGCAGATCAGCAGGGACGTAAGCCAGCTCTGCTTCCAGCTGGCTGCTCTGTGGAGCTGCTTCCTGGAGGCCGCTGTGCTCAACCCCCACATCCTGTCCTATCTGGCCCAGGAGCACCACACGCTCAGGGTGAGAGTCCAGCTCCATCAAAGGCAGGCTTATACAATGCTCAGACGTCATCATTTGCCTCTCTGAGGTACTGAGCCTTTATTAGGGCCCAGTGCTGATATGTTTAAATATAGTAATTTTGCTTCTCAGCACCCACACTAAAATGCAAAAATACCACAGAACAATAAAAAAGGTTTCATAAGCACTGACATTTTATCTCTGGAAGCAGGTCCTCAAGGCATGTTGTCGCCAGTTTTCTTAAAGTAACATTGTACTGAACAAACTCTCTGAGACAACAGTGAAAATAATCTCTGTGTTGATGAGGAAAAATATGTTATGAACATTTAAGCATAAATAACTGTTATGCACTATAAAAGTACTGATGATTAATTGTAAAAGTACCAGTGATTATGTCCAATTTTTGATCAAACTGAATGTTGCCTTCTTGAGTCACACATCCTAAATTCCCAGCTTAGATGTACAGTTAATGAAGAAGAAAGGACTCTGCAGAAATTAAGTACACCCTTACTTAGACCCTTACAGCAATTTGCAGCTTCTCAAATGAGCTTGATTAACTGATCATCACAAAGCGGGTTGACCTCTATAAAAGCAGATGTTCTATAGTTTGCTGGTCTGGAGCATTCAGGTGCACAATGCCACAATCTTTCCAGGAGTGGACATCCCAGCAAACTCACCCCAAGGTCACCCTACCCTACGCAATGCTCAGAGAAAATGCTAAAACAGCAACAAAAAATAAGATAAAATAAAATACAAGATTGAACAAGTATGGCTTGTTTGAAAGGGTTGCCAGGAGAAAGCTTCTTCTCTTTAAAAAGAACATGGCAGCATGGCTTAGGCTTGCAAGGTTGCATCTGAACAAACAAAGTCCTTGAAACAGACTAGACCAGGGATCCTCAAATCCAGGCCTTGAGGCCCGGTGTCCTGCAGATTTTAGATGTGTCCCTGATCCAACACACCTGAATCAAATGGCTGAATTACCTCCTCAGTATGCAGTCAAGTTCTCCAGAGTCCTGCTAATGACTTCTATATTTGAAGTGTGTTGAAGCAGGGACACATCTAAAAGGTGCAGGGCACCAGACCTCAAGGCCTGGATTTGAGGATCCCTGGACTAGACCTTCTTCTTCTTTTTTCAGCTGCTCCCTTTAGGGCTTGTCACAGTGGCTCATCTTCCTTAATCTCACCCTAACTCTAGCATCCTTTTCTAGTCAGACCAGCGCTCTGCATGTTCTTCACTACATCTATGAATCTCCTCTGAGGTCTTTGTATTTTCCTCCTGCCTGGAAGTTCCATATGCAGCTTCTTCTCCACTTCGCAGGCATCCTCTCATTCTCCAGAATTGTGGTAAACAGTCTGGTCAGAAAGCCCTTTCCCCTAGACATCTCCATATCTCCAGAGGTATGCAGTCTGGACCAAGTGCCTTTCCAGTCTTCATCCTCTTCCCTCACTTCCTGTGCACTTCCTGATTCACCAGCTTTTCTCCATCCAGCCTCCTCTCACTATCATTTTCTACATTCATCAGATCCCCAAAGCACTCCGTTCATCTTCTCAGCACACTCTCTTCACTTGTTATTACATTTCCGTTTCTTTAATCCTTAATTTCCTTAATCACTCTAATCTGCTGCACATCCTTTCCAGCTCGATCTCTCTGCCTAGCTAATCGATACAAGCCCTTTCTTTTTCCTTCCTTAGTGTCACCACCAAGTCTTCTTGCCCTCTTTGCTCTGTCCAGAGGATACACAAACACCTTCTTGGCAGTTTCCCTCGGCACTACAGCTGTCATCTGACAACTCTTTCTTACCACCCAGAGCATGTCTCAACTCCTCCCATTCTTCCTTCTTCAACTTCCACCCTTGAATTTCTGCATCTGCCTTCATCTGATGCTGCCTAACTATATTCTCCCCTGCCATCACCTTGCAGTCTTCTATCTCTTTCAGACTGCAGACTGCACAGACCAAAAACCAAAAACAGCACATGAGCACAAACACCTCACACCAACTGTCAAGCATGGTGGTGGAGGGGTGATGATTTGGCCTTGTTTTACAGCCACAGTATATGGGCACCTTGCAATCACTGAGTAAAACTCAGCTGGGTCATGCAACAGGACAGTGATCCCAAACACATCAGCAAATCAACAACAGAATGGCTAAAAAAGAGAAAAGAATCAAGGTGTTGCAGTGGCCCAGTTGAAGTCAGACCTCAACCCGACTGAAATTCTATTCACTGAGGTTCGTGGGGGGATTACCCGCAAACCTCAATGAACTAATGTAAGTCTGTTAAGAAGAGTGGGCCAAAAATTCCTCCTCAATGATGTTAGACACTGATAAGGTCATACAGAAAAGTTATTGCTGCTTAAGGTGGCTCTACAAGCTGTTGAATCATGGAGCCTTTCACAGGACTACATAAAGCCTTGTGAAAACTTTATTTTTCACAAGTCTATACACGTGGTCAGCATGTTATAGTATCCTTAAACTTTGGTGTTTCTGGTATAGATGGTTGGAAATACATTTGACCCCCATGACATCCAGGTCTATTCAGTCGCATAGATGGTAAGATGCTCAAGGCAGCCAATATGGTCACATAATTATTTAAAATGCCAGTGGTTTAATATGAGCATCCTCTATTGGAACTGTATGCATTCAATTTCATTTACATTGTACAGTTCAGAACTGCAGTTATCTGTATTCTAAACAACTTTCTAAATATTAGTGAGCGAACGCTCACTAATATTCCCTATTCGCCAGACAATTCCCTATGAGCAAGCACTCGGTGAAGAGTCCTCTGGCAGAACCTGTGTCAAGGAGGGGCACTCATCTCCCGTGATCAGTTGGGGGTGAAAGGAAAGCGATATAGAAAAGAGAAGCGTAAAAGCTTCCTGCGTATCTTACTGAGTATGTGTAAAATCAGAGTAGGTTTAAATGATGTAACATCATGTCATGAATCCCTGGTCAGTCATGTCATAGAGTTGTCTTTTTTTCCACGTGCATAAATTTACCTTCTTGTTAAATGTTGAATACACTAATCTCATATATTCATTGGCATGGAATAGTAAATTTGAAGTACAATATGCTGTGTTTAAAATGCATTAAACCTGTGGGCATTAACGCAACAGACCTGCTGCTCCCTGTCTGAGTCAGATCATTCATAGCTTTTATTCTATGAACCGAGACATTAGAACAGAGAAAGCTATAGATGCCACTGATGACGTGTGAGCTTTGAGTGTTTCAGAAGGAATTATTGAAATGATAAATGCCATTCTAGACCTCCATAGCTTAAACCTAGCTGAGCAAGCTATGATTTTCACTGTGGTTTCTATTAAGTCACTGAGCTGTTTAGTATGAAAATGTGCTACACAGTGGAGTAGCTCTCAAAGCTCTGTTTCGTCTCAGTTGTCTGAAAATGAAAATGAACATGCTTGCTTTAGTGTTAGATTACCTCAAGGGGATACTACCCTGCTTCCGCTGCAACAGTACAGTTAGGATTTCAATTAACACTTATTCTTTAATTATTGTTGGGTTGGAAATACACCAGAAACAGTGTTCCTGGTGATTTAGCTGTCATGGTGGCTGCATCTTGAGGATGACACATTTCTAAATGGGGATTAGAAGAAGTGATTTTCTCTTAGACATTTTATGAGCTAATGTTATTAACCTCTTAATATCTACCCAGTCATCGGTGTCTGTTTAGGGAAAGGGTTAAGGTTAAGTTCACTTCTGTCACTTTTTATGGAATATTTAATATTTTTGACATGCCCAAATAGACAAAGTAAGTGTTTCTTTTTTATCACTATAATGTAAACTAAATCAAACCAACCTATAAGTGTTTTGTCAGTGAATATTAAGTTAAAAATGACTTAAAAATTGTTCTGCATGTCTCTGGAAACACAAGGTCAGGAGGTTCTCTGAGGCGTACTTTTTCACCGAGCACTCCAAAAGGATATCTCTGACGTTTCAAGAGGAACTGTAAGTACCGGTCCTGTCAGAAAGTTAATTCTCTGAGCGGAAAGAAGTATATTATTTAATATCTAATTCTCCTGATTTAGAATTAACAGACATGGCCAGATAGCTGCAGAAGTACGGAGCTCAGACTACTTGACCAAGATGCCTCCTTTACCTGTTGAGTGCCTGGACATCGATGGAGACTGGAACAGCTTGCCTATCATCTTTGAGGACAGATATGTGGAGTCTCCTCAAACACGTACTACGAAATATAGAACTTTTGCTATCTGCTATTCACATATCATTACTTATTGTCTCAAGACCAAAGTATTGCTCTACAAATTGAGTGCCTTTGTCTTTTCAGAGTACGTCTCACATGTGCCAATACTTGCAACCGCTGATGGACAAACCAACTTAGATCTTGCTGTCACTCCTGTCAAGAGGATTCTTGAAAGCAGCCAAGGAGCCATATCACCAGCAATACCCAAGGATTCCCTGGACAGTGAATGCATGGAATTGCCCATGTATGCCTCACTCACAGCAGACCAGAGTAAGACCAACATCAGATGTACCCAGAACATCATTCCTACAGAGAACAGTGCTGAACTCTCTCTGACGGTGACAGAAAACTTGAAGGAACCAGCAGAAAGACACAGCCAAGATAAGGAGAGCTGCGGTTCAGAGCAGATGTACGTTGCAATTAAGCCATGTGATCCTTGTAGAGGAGAGGCAGTCCTGGCTCCCTCCTCAAACTATAGTCCTCTCATTGATTCTGTTGACATTAGGGACAAGTCTCCTGCTCATCATATAATGGAAAATATTGCCCAACTTTGTGATGCCACAAACCCCAGCAATGCAATAGAAACTGAAAACACTGACATTGCCATGCCTTTAAATCACTCCATTGATGATGAGAGTGAAGATATTCCTCCTGGCAGCCTACCCACTGCCTGTCCAGTTATACCTCCCTTCCCGGGTGATCTCAGAAAAGAGATGACTCTTCGTGGAGGTTTGGTCGGCTCCAAGGTCATGAAGCGCTCGTCCTCTGTTATTTCAGACTCAGGCATCGAGAGTGAGCCCAGCTCTGTTGCATGGCCCGTGGAGGCCGCGCTGCGAGGAAAACCCCATCTGGATTTTTCCAGCGAACGGGAGATTCCCCAACAAATAGTGCTACACCATCCAGTGCACCGCAGCTATCTGGAAGGCCTGCAAATGGAGAGCAATGGCAGCCTTCCAAGTGGAGGTATACAGGCCTCACTGACATCTATTAGTTCTCTGCCCTATGAGGAGGACCAGCATCAGAGGCAGCTCAGCAAGTTGACCAAGTCTGTATCTGCACCACAGATAAGTAGCCCAGAAGACATAGAGGAGGGCCATACACTGCTCAGCCAGGAAACAGATTGCAAGAGCTTAGTAGGACACCAAGATTCCTGTAGGATAAACTGTTCTTTGAACAGCAACCTGGATTCTGAACAGTCAGAATTATCTCCATTAGATATGAGTTCATCATCAAATCCTGGCCATATTCTAAAGGAGAATATTACCTCTGAAAAGTCAAACTTTCCACAGTACCTGTCAGAGACATACAGGATTAAGTCAGTGTCAAGTAGTGTGTCTGAAGTATTACTTTTACAAGAGTCTGTAGAAATCCCTCATGTCAAGGAAAGTGCTGTTATTGGCAGCCAGAGGGATAATATGAACCATCAAACACACATCAGTGAAGTAACCTCAGTGAAAGATGTGCATGTCGTTGAATCGGAAACAGTCCCCTGCAGCTGTGGAAGCAAACCATGTGTGCATGAAAGTGCAGCAGATCAGGAGAGGATTAACGCTGGAGATGAGTGCCAAAGTTTCCATCAGACCCAGCTATTTGGGGCTGAGAAACATGAATGTCTGGATCCCTCACAGACACTTATAAAACCTTCATGCTTCAGTGATCTGCCCAACAGTAACAGCACCACACAGAGGCCCAGTGACCTGTTGGGGCTGGCAAACAAAGATGTAGGATCATCTGCTGATGAAAACGGGGTATCAAGCAGTGAGAAAGCGCCTTTGGAATGCCAGTCTAAGCCCTCCAAGATCCCTAACTCAGGGCTAGCCTTTGTGAACAAAAAGATGGTGGAGGTGGTGAACATGTCTGTCTCCTGTGCCCCAACCTGCCTGCCATTTTCATCTGCCCTGAGAGACTCCCCATCCATCAGTGGAATGTCCACTCGTCAGGCTACCTCGCCTATCACCCATCAGCCTCTGGGTTCCTTTGGTATCATCTCCTCATCTTCACTCAGTCCCCTGAACATGGATGAAGAGACGAATGAACGAATGCTAAAGTGAGTTTTTGTTTTTCCCGAACTTACTTTTAGCAAAGGACAGCATGTTCTGTTTTTTTTTTTTTTTTTTTTGTATTCTGCTAGGTTTCTCTTAAAAAGAAGGGGAAAAAAAGTCCCAAAAATAAATTAGTTTGTTCACAAACTTCTCCGTGGTCTGCAAGTACACCAAAAATGAACCTTAGTTTTTGTGTTGCAACTCAACACAAAAAAGATATTGATTTGAAACTGCAATTCACAACCAATTCACACAGTCTTATAAGATCTATAAGCCTTATAGAACTCCCTTTCCCTTTGGCATTTATTGAGCAGTAACCTCTTGGACTTATCAGCTAAGGCAGCTGGCCTAACCATGCTTGCTAGCATAGCTGATCATCTTATTCAAATATGCTCACTTCTGGCTGAGCTTTTCCCATAGCTCAACATTCATAAGTTGGGAATATGCAAAAAAGCAGAACTACACAAAGAAGGATACACATCCAAAAAGCAGCATATTTCCACCGTGTGAAGACCTTAAACCTCCGAGGTCTAAGTTGTCATCACTGGCAACACCAACCCTAATCCTAACCCTAACCAATCAGAAGATGTTATTTTTGTTTTTTATTGATTTATTCCCCAAAGTCTTCAATCAGGGAACAAAGAAAAAAAAAATAACTGACACACATCAAAAACTATTCACATTTATTCCAACAAAGTCTTCTTTACCTTTCTCCAAAATGTAGTGTTAGGGTAGGATTAGGATTAGGATTACAGTATGGTTACCACCTATGATGATTTAAACCTCAGAGGGTTAACTGGATCCTTCACAGAAATGCAGTAGGATGCAATGCCATTCGATACCATTGCAAGTTTCCAATTTAGGCAGAAGAAATGACTGTAAGCCCCAAACTTGGTTACCATTTAAATTTCATATTAAGGTGTTGACTTCCGTGAACACTGACCTGTTGAGCCAAAGTATCTCTGCTTTGAGGATGTATTATAATGGCCCAGGTTTCACAAATGTCCTCAGTCCTTTGAGATCAATTCTGTCATGCTTTTTTAAAGTTCAAGGTCTAAGATGTTCATTGACATCATGTGAAAGCCAGTATTAAGCTGAATTATCTGCACAACTATCAATTATCAATGAAATATGTACAATGTCCCTTGTACTGTAAAGCTCAGGGGCGTTTTTGGTTAACACCCATAAATGTTTTTCTCATCAAACACTGAAGCTGGAAAAAAAAAAGGTTTTGACAGGGTAACTTAACTTTAAAAAGGAGTTGCTCTTGAGCTTTGATGTTTAGGCCATCATCAATGCTAACCCTAACCCTAGCCCTATGCTATCAGACTCTCATTTTGGTCTTTTTAAAAGTTGTTCTCCTCAGTCTTGCCAATCAGGGGGCAACGAAAGTAATCATTGTAGCTGACACACATTAAAATTTGGATAATTTTTTTCTGACTACTTCTTCTTGCTTGTCTCCAAAACATAGAGCTTGAGGCTTGGGCTGAGGTCATCACTGATGAGGACTTAGATCTCAGAGGGTTAAGGTTGACTGGATTTATGTTCAGGTTTCCTTTCTCAGTTGGGTGTCAGTAAACAAATATTTCTAAAATTTAGCCCCTCTTCTGAAGGAAAATTTTGCTTTTAACATAATCCACACTAACTACATGAAACAAGGCCAAAACATGAGGTTTTTTTATGGGTTTTGGGAGACGGCTCTTGATATCTGGTGCAGTAGCTGGCAGTTACTCATGCTTGGAAAGTCTAGCATAACAAAATGAAGTGAGGACAAATTTGAAGCAAGGAAGTTAAAATGAGGTAAAATGCCTCCTGAATGTATTAAGTCACATCAAAGAGTACACAGACAAATCCATCATGATTAGCTGGAAGTACAGGAACTTGAATCGGATTGGTTTTGACTTCTGCATGACTGTAATCTGGAACCTGGCAGGATGACAGAGTAAAAAAAAAAAAAAAACTTTTGAGTAGCTTACTTGGGAGTCTGAGACTTTTGTTTAAAAATGTGGGCTTGCTCAGGAGTGGGCAGTGTGGGTTGCTGCTACCTATGAAAAATGAATGTAGGTTGTCCATTATATTGTGGCCCAGATATAGAAAGCTGTAGGAGTGTTTCACTTTTTGAAAAAATAAAAGCAGGGGTGGGTAATTAATTTCCCCCAGGGGCCACATGAGAAACTGGGACTGGAGGGCCGTACCACTAAGCTTGTAAAGCCATGAAGTTAATATTAAGCTGAACTTCTCAGTATTCATTTTTATCTGTTTTTATAAGCTTACCGGTGCAGCCCTCCACAAAGTCCCATTTTCTCATGTGGCCCCTGCTCTAAGGTCTCTGTACTCATCTGTAACAACCCTAGCCCTAACCCTAACCCCAGGCCCAAGTCTAAAACTAGGCAATGAGAAAAATTTTTAATTATATTCTGTTCTCCCCAGTCTTGGCTATCAGGGAACAAAAATAATCATTCTGTCACACATCATAAACTATTCACATTTTTCAAAAATGTCCTGTTTTGCCTTTCTCTAAAATATAAGGTTAGATTAGGGTTTGAACTCATGATGACTGAGACCTCAGAGAGTTAAACTCATATAGAATATAACATCTATTTTTCTTTCACAGTATCATTTCTTTTTTCTCCAGTTTCTACAAGGCCAAAGAGGAGCTGTTCAAAGAGCTGAGCTTCCAGGCCAGCTTGTACAGTGACCTTCCTTTCCTGGCATCAGATCTCCCCTACTTCCCTCCCGAAGAGGATGACGAGGAGTTCGATGATGGCATACACCTTGTAGTGTGTGTCCACGGGCTTGATGGTGAGGTTGAACATAGTAAAATGTTCTGCTTCACTGCAGTCCATTTCCACCTCTGGATTCTACTGACACATCCATAACTTTCTGTACAGTTGTTTATAAGATATCCTATTAGCACTGTAATAGAGTCTCAGAGAGTATGTCCTGCAACTTCAAATATCACACTGCACTGTATAGCCTGTGAATACTAATTCCATAAACCACATTCCAGGTATCTTTTAAATGCTTATTGAACAGTCTTTATAAAAGCAGAGCTTAAAACTGTGTGTGTGTATATTTCCTCTCCTGCTTCCAGGAAACAGTGCTGACCTTCGGCTGGTAAAGACTTTTATAGAGCTGGGTCTGCCAGGATCCAGGCTTGATTTCCTCATGTCTGAGAGGAACCAGGTATGTTTGATGGTGATGGAAGCAAAACTGTGAAAATGCTTCGAGGCAATTTGCAGAGCGCTGACAGCCTTGCTTTTCTCCTCCAGGCTGACACGTTTGCAGATTTTGACACCATGACGGACAGGCTGCTGGATGAAATCATTCAGCATATCCAGCTGTACAATCTCACCATAGGCAGGATCAGGTCAGTAGGCCAGTTTTAACACTGTGCAGCATGTGCATGTTGACAGATCTCATTTTGATTGATTAGTAATACCCACCAGGTTGCTGGTGAACCATTTAGGGGCAGAGTTAGGGTTAAAATGCATTCAGGTCACATTCCAAACAACCCCGCTTTCAGAAACTAGAATATGTTACCTTTCAAGTGAAGTCCATTACAGTCATTTTGGTCCTGCATTTCCTCTGATATAGGATTTTCATTTGGGTATATCAAATAGGTGAAAAATCCCAACGTGCAGCTAACCCCAACCCTACACCTAATCTAAATACACTATTTTGCCAAAAGTATTCACTCACCCATCCAAATTATTGAATTCAGGTGTTCCAATCACTTCCATGGCCACAGGTGTATAAAGCAAGCACCTAGGCATGCAGACTGCTTCTACAAACATTTGTGAAAGAATGGGTTGCTCTCAGGAGCTCAGTGAATTCCAGTGTGGTCTAGTTGTGAAATTTTCTCTCTGCTAAATATTCCACAGTCAACTGTTAGTGGTATTATAACATAGTAGAAGCAACTGGGAACAACAGCAACTCAGCCACAAACGGGTAGGCCATGTAAAATGACAGAGTTGATGGATGCTGAGGTGCATAGTGCACAGAGGTCGCCAACTTTCTGGTGGCCTTCAGATTAGCTCAGGAACAGTGTGGAGAGAGCTTCATGGAATGGGTTTCCATGGCTGAGCAGCTGTATCGAAGCCTTACATCACCAAACACAACTCAAACCTTCGGATGCAGTGGTGTAAAGCACACCACCACTGAACTCTAGAGCAGTGGAGACATGTTCTCTGCAGTGATGAATCACGCTTTTCCATCTGACAATCTGATGGATGAGTCTAGGTTTGGCAGTTACCAGGAGAACAGTACTTGTCTGACTGCATTGTGCCAAGTGTAAAGTTTGGTGGAGGGGGGATTATGGTGTGGGGTTGTTTTTCAGGAGTTTGGCTCGGCCCCTTAGTTCAGTGAAAGGAACTCTTAATGCTTCAGCATACTAAGACCTTTTGGACAATTTCATGCTCATGTTCCAGCATTACTGCGCACCAGTGCACAGAACAAGGTCCATAAAGACATGGATGAGTGAGTTTAATGTGGAAGAACTTGACTGGCCTGCACAGAGTCCTGACCTCAACCTGATAGAACACCTTTGGGATAAATTACAAATGCACTTCTGGAAGAATGGTAACAATTGTCATTAAACACACTCCTAAACCTTGTGGAATGCCTTCCCAGAAGAATTGAAGCTGTTATAGCTACAAAGGGTGGGCCAACATCATATTAAACCCTGTGGATTAATAATGGGATGTCACTCAAGTTAATATGCATGTAAAGTTAGCTGGTTGGACCTACAGTGTAGGTCCTCTGGAGAAGTTCAGGCGAACCAGAAGAGAAAAAAAATCTAAGCAGCATTCAGTCCAGTCAGCAGATGGCAGCAGAGGCTGTGCACTGACTCTTGTGCTCAGCATGGATATCTTAACTTCTGAGAATGACAGCTTCATGATAATGTATAGACTCAGAATGGATAAGTGGCACAAAATGGATGAAAAGCTCTTATCATACAGTGCCAATAAGCTTGTGACTTTCACATGATAGACTGCACTCCTTTATGCAGCACTGTGCTGCCTAGTTCCAATCAAATTAAGCTATTCATCTTCCCACTTAATTGCCCTCAATGTGCCAATTTATTTCTTTGTGAGAGTTTCTGCCCAAGTTTCTTAACTCTTTTTATTGTGAAGTATTCTCCAGAGAGCAAGTATCAAAGACAAAAGCAATGGACTGCCACAACAGCATCTGGTTCTTTCCACATTATCTCTATATTTAGTTTGGGAGGAGACAGATGAGAAGGAGCAGGCGTGGAGATGAGGGATTGTGGGTAGAGCCGCAACAGTACAGTAATTTAACTAAGTGACAGAGATAGCTTGATGAATCTAATATTTCCTCTGTTGGGAAGACGCTATTAATTTGTGTGGTTTGTCCTCTGTGTTCGCATCAGTAAGTCGTCATTGCCTTTGAGAATGTTTAAACATTTAACAAGTTAATGAATTTTCTGTAATCACTGCATGTTGCAGCAGGAATCTCCAAATAGCTTCCGCTGCAACCAGTTCCTGCTTCCAGAGGAATCTATCAAAGCTATCGGGCAGTGTCGTAGGTCAGCAGCGTTGGAGGCACTGGTGGTTGTTTTTTTTTTTTCAGCTGCCCACTCATGCTGCAAGTTCCTCTCTCTGAAAGTTGTTTGTCTTCGGCCAACAGCTTCATCGGCCACTCTCTGGGGAACATCATCATCCGCTCGGTGCTGACGAGGCCTCGCTTCCGCTGCTATTTGCCCAAACTGCACACTTTCCTCTCGCTGTCAGGTCCACACTTGGGAACGCTGTACAACAACAGCACATTGGTCAGCACAGGTGAGGCCACAGCTCGTCTCTGGGAAGAAGGCACACCTCTGCGTGCATGTTTTGCGCTTCTCAGCAGCATCTTGTCTTTTATCTAAGAATATCATCCATACTGCTCAGCCTACTGTGATGGATGTGGACTCCTGATTGCGTGTGTGTGTGTGTGTGTGTGTGTGTGCATTTTGCTTAGGTCTGTGGTTAATGCAGAAGCTGAAGAAATCAGGATCCTTGCTGCAGCTCACCTTCAGAGATCACGTTGATCCACGGAAAACGTTCCTTTATCTCCTGAGTCAGAAACCAGGTATGGATTGAAAGCAGCCAAATCTGAAACAGAGGCGGTGTATTGACTGCCTCACTTTACAGACTGTTGCTTGAAAGGCAGGCTGTTCAAATATTCATGAAAATGTTGTCATCTTGTCTTTTTTGTCAAATTTCTGTACGTGTCAGCTCACTAACACTCAAACCCCTGCCAGCGAGCTGCAAGAGGCCTGTGAGAGGCCTCCCCACTGTGTGAGTGGAACAAAGCAGTCGTTTGTCACACAGGCTTGAAAAAGATAAGCCTGAAAACGCTTTTTTTCCCCCCCTCTCTACAGCTGTGGCAGGCTGACAAAATGATCCAAACCCTGTCATTGGAAACCCACCAGTGCACTCTCTTAAAAGCACACTGAGAGGAGAGCTGAGAGGAAAAAAAAAAACCCACAGCTTTATCGTATCAAACCTGTCATTGTACTTTGTGATTGTACTTTGCATTTTACAACCAATTCAATCCTTTACCCTGTCTTGCCCTCTTTCTCTCTACTTTGTGCTGTCTCCTTTCTGTTTGTTTCATGTCCTTGTAGGGCTCCAGTTCTTCAAGAACATTGTGCTAGTGGCATCTCCACAGGACCGCTATGTTCCTTTCCACTCTGCCAGAATAGAGATGTGCAAAACTGCTCTCAAAGACAGGACCACAGGTGAGGAGTGCAGAGTGCATATGTCATCACTTTAGCGGATCCTCTGCAATACTCATATTTGCCATTTTGCATTTCAGTAGTTTCTGTCTGGATATCTGTGCACACATTAGCCTTTCATAAAAGGCTAATATGTAACACCTGAAAGGACAAACACATTCTTCTTCTTGCAAATTAAAAGTGGAAATCACAGGCAGTAAAAGTCGCCCATGTTCTACGCAAGAAGCAGCACCTGTAAAGCAACATGTCTCATTTGACTCGTGGCAAAAAAAAAAAAAAAGCCTGTAAGGCTAAACACTCTGCATTGACAAAGCTGTTGCACTCATCAGAGATTAAAAAAAAACAGTGTAATGGAAGTATGCTGAAATAAGTATGCAAATAAGCTTTTGAGCAAAATTGTTATTATTGTTATGAGGTGAAGGAAAGTGAGGAAAGTCCTTTTTCAAAGCTTTCATTTAAAATTTTTGATATCAAAAAGGTGATAATTCAGCCCCGTGTTTAGTGCTAAGGTCGTTTGGATGGTGGCAGTGGTGTACTGCACTGCGTTACATTTAAAGGTTTTCCTAATGTTATAACTGCTCCATCAACATGAAAGGTGAAAAAGTAGCTTTTTCCACAGAATATATGGCATTTGTTGATCAAACATAATCAGCTGATGAATCAGTAATGAATCTAACTGTGGGCCTAAGTTTTAACACTCCGTTTGAATACGGATAACACAACACGCACGTAGGAGGGCTCGCCGTAACATTCCCCTTTTTTTTGCACTGAAGGGCCCGTGTACACCGAGATGATCAACAACCTCCTGCAGCCACTTGTGGAAGCGAAAGAGTGCCGGCTGATCCGCCAGAATGTGTTCCACGCTCTACCTAACACAGCCAACACACTGATCGGCCGCGCCGCCCACATCGCTGTCTTGGACTCTGAGCTATTCCTGGAGAAGTTCTTCTTAGTGGCAGGTCTCAACTACTTCAAGTAAAGGTGCTAGTACTGCGGGCTTACTGGACTGATCTGATGGTGGATGAAGGAGTCTAAATGAAGGGGATAAGGTCCTTTTACCCTGTAAAATACATGTAATGTATATAATTCCTGGTATCCAAGAGGCCACATTTGTATATCCCATTTGTTAGGATTATTAGCAGCTGTTATTAAAGGATCAGTATATTGTGACTGTTTAAACTGCTAACTCAGAAGTCTGAGTTTGATGTGTAGCCAGTCAAAGCAAAACATCTGACACTGATGACAGGATTGATTGTAGATGTTTTGTCGGCCTTATGAATAACCTCTCAGCCAGAACACTAACAGATGCTAATTGTGGTTTAAAGCATTTACTTACTTTCCCTTTAGAGTTGGTTTAGAGCCTTCGCTATTACTGGTTGACTGAATTCTTCTTTAAGGGTTACACTAATGATAGTCTTACACTATCCTTAAAACAAGGCAATAGATGCTCAGCATTTATCTCCTTGACTGTACATGAAGTATTTTGTTGTACGAAACATAGATGTTCATTTATACAGAAATGACTATATTGTTTAAAATTATTTATTTTTTACCTGCTTCCATTACCTACAGTGTAAGTAGTCTGTCTGCATTTAGGTCTCTGTGTGCTATTATCAAATCCATCGAATGAAAAGTAAAATGTATTGTCTGTATGTTTATCTTGAAAAAACTTCTTGTCCACGACTAGCTAAGTGTTAGGCCTACAGCAAACATTTGCATTAAAGTCTGCGGTAAAGTGCATTTGATAAGAAATGGTCTGACCTGCTGTGATGGCATTTTCTTTTAAAATGTGCTTTTGTGCTGACTCAGAAACAGATTCATTGGCAGGATTCGCTGTCACCTGTCGAGCTTTCCAGGCTCACAAGGCCCTTATTATGCAATTTAGAACGATATCCCTCTAACCTGCAGTAATGTTTACATTACTACAACATGATGTCAGAGAGAAAAGTGTCATTGTTCTCAGATGTTTTAGCTTTAGCTAGCTAGCCAATGAAGCTAATCTCAGCCGCTTGACTGAAAGCACCATCATTGACCTGATTACATTTCGCTACATTACAGGAAATGTAAAACTATACTTTTATTTCATTCAGTCATGATTGCTTAGCCGACAATTTATTTTTTATTTTCAAAAATTCTTTAGAAATAACACTTTTTTGTGTTGGTCAGGTTAACATCTCCAAATATGGTAAAGCGCACACAAAGGAAAAAGTAGAAGTTGTGAATAGTTTTTATCGTGCTTTATTGAGGTTCTGCAGAGACGTGACATTAACTTATCAGCCATTTTGGACATGTGACAAGCATGGTGACAAGATCAAGTGGATAAGGCCTTGTTTGTGGGTGGCAAGTTGGTACTGAGTGTGCAGTGTGTCTTGGTTTCTCGGTTTCTTGGTACTGACTTCTTCCTTGGATGTGGAAGTAGACTTTGGTTACAATGATTATTATTAAGCTGCTTAGCTGGAAATTCATCCAGTTGCAGCTTATGGTAGCACCCAACCCCTTTAATCCCATCCCTGAACTTTTGTGCCTGCTTTTGGTTTTGGAATTTGCCACAAATTTTATAATATTGCTCTGGCTTCCTCCACAGTACAAGGGCATGCCTGTTAGGTTAACTGGTGAGTCTAAATTGGCTGTGCATGTGATGTATAAATATACAGTACTTAAAGTGCATCAAATAAAACACTGTAGGAATGTATGGTTAAATGTGACTTGTAGTCTAGAGCACTTTGAGTGGTAGAAAAGCACTACATAAATGCCACTCCAGTCTGTTTACCTCACGTAACTGTGCAGAAATCCAAAGCTCGACAGCCTTCTTGCACCTAATTGTGTCGCTTTGATGGAGCAACAGCTAATCGAAGGTTTAGCAGAAAATATTTGTTGACATGCTAAATATTTAACAATCTAACAATGTTGAAGTAATTTTATAGAATTGCTGCAATAAAATTACAACTATTACTAGAGTTACTACTACTAGTACCACCTTAAGCCTCTAGTTATTCAGTTACTTTCATAATGCTTCTTGAATCCTGGCAGGCAGTGAACAGGGTTGCTGATATAATCAACAGCAGATTTTGATGTGCATATATGAGAAAAAGACTTGCCATCCATGACTGTATGATACAGCAGACTATTGTGGTCTAATGAGGATCTATTTTCTAATTAGCCACGTAAAGCTGTAGATTAAAATCCTCCTTTGAAGTGCATTGTTTTTTTTGGGTTTTTTTGTCCCCACTGGTGTAAATCAGGGTGTCATTGTTTTTGTTTTCCTAGAAAACTGGATGATTCTGTGTAATACCGACACACTGCCAAGATTCTCCCTCACAGACTGTCTAAGCATTGCAATGCATGATGATGGCAGGGAACCACCGTCCAAACAGTCTAATGTTCTCTTGAACATGTAAGATGCCATGTTTCTCGCGTCTTTTCTCGCATCCTCGGCTCTCAGATGCATTTCTAGCGTCATGGCGAGGACTACTTCCTCACCACCGTGCTGCCCATCAGACGATGTTTACATATTCTGACATTAGAGAACTGTTATCACAGATGTCTCATATCCAGCGTCTGCTGCATATGTAGTTATGTATAGACAGAGAGATATATTTTAACCTTTGCACTGGTTTGAAGTGCACTTTACTGAAAACCTTGGCTTGACCTCCACTACCTGTACAAACTACAAACAGCTTTTTTTTTCTTTTCTTTTTGTCAAAATGTGCGCTGCTCTTTTAGATCTGAAGGTCGCGTCCTAGTCTCATTGTAAAAACTAACCTGTCGGTCTCGACTACACAAGCATTGTTTTTTGTTCAAAGTGCGCTGTCTCAAAGAACAACCGGTGACACGGCAAAGTGCTTTTTTTTCCCCATGTGGAAACAGTTGCTCTGTCACTGTGATTGACTCTTACCAAATGGGTTCCTTAAGGACGCAAAGATCGTTCTCAAAAGCTGCGTAAGCGATCTGTTGGAGCTGCCGCACAACGTGCATCACAAACACAATGTATATGGCTGAGGCTTAAGCTTGTTTGCTTTTCCTTTGTGTGTGTTTACCCCAAAGGAGTCAGCAGGAATCAATGGAGGGAAAAAGTGTTTGAGATGTACTGAGATCGACTCCTTCAAGGGCAAACGCAGGTATGAAATTGTTTTATGAGATGGATGGCTATCCTGTACAAGGTTTCATTTGAAGATGGATCAGAAAGAATTTTAATTACATCACCCTTAGTTCTCTTTTATACCACACATGTTTTGGGTGTTAACTGTACATTTTGTGTTGTTGAATGACTTCCACAAACCAACAGATACATGTAACTGCTGTCAGCCTTCAAAACAAGCTGATTTGGACCTTTTTGTGTTTGACTGTCCTTTTCAGAGAGCCCTCTTTCTGCGTAACTTATGCCGGTGTGTGTGGAAAGTGTGTTATATGTTTGCGAAAGGTTATCTGTCTTCATTTTCCACCTGTTATTTGGGACCCTTAATTTTTTTTTTAAAATCTCATTACGAAACTGTTTGACGCTCTTTTAAATTAATTTTGTTGAATGTACAACATGTAAAGAACAAAAACAAAAAAAAAAACGACTTCATCTGTGCCAATACTGCGCTAATATTTTTCTATGTTGCTGACTGTACTCTCTGTATTCCTTAGTAGCTTGTGTTCCATGTCAAAAAAGAAATATAATTATATGCGTTATATAGCATAGTATTATTATAGCATATGAAAAAATAAATGACATGTTCTTTTGCATAATTATTTTGTTTTGTGTGTTTGGTGAGCCCGGGGATCACTTCCATTGTGATGTATCGTATATCAGCCCTCTAAGTTTTACGTTATCATTGGTGATGATCCCAAAGTCTTGGCAGTCAGGAGAGAATTCATTCTAAAAGGCTCAAATTTATTTTACATTTTTTTTTGCCCCAATTTTTTTGCTTGACTCTAAAACACAGGGTTAGGTTCAGGATTCAGGGCTGTCACGGTCGATTAACTGCTGCGACATTAAAAGCAGATTAAACTTGATTAAAATCAGCATGATTAATGGCTGAAAACTACAAGGTAAATACTAACACACAAACATACACAACTGGAGCTTCTGAATGTAAATTCAACACATCGACCAGACCTTTCATTACTTCAGTTCAGCAAAGCATCTTTGAAACATTGTTGGAAGGCAACATTATTGCAGTGCCGGTGGACCTGGGTCACTGGTGTGTATTGGTGATGTGAATCATTGTCATGTTCATGAAACCAGTCCGTGGCCCATTTTGTTCTGTGAAATGGTGCGTGCTCATGTTGGAAGTTACCTTGAGAAGGAGCTAAATTGTTGCTATAAAGGGCCACAAACCATTTAAACAATGATTGATTGGCACTGGCAAAGCAGCACTCCTCACACCACGACACCAGCACGGGTCTGAACACGAGGCGAGTTCGGTCTGTTCGCTCATGCTGTCGTGGGCCAACAACTTCTGCTGCCTCAGCAGAATGCATCCTGAGATGCTTGTCATCAGCACAGTTCTAAAGAGTGGTTATCTTAGTTACTGTAATCTCAGCTCCAACCATTCTGGCCATCCTTCTCAGAGTGAAATGACTCGTGAAAAGCTTAAAATGTGTTGACATGAAACGCAAAACGTCCTTAAAAGTGTTGGTTAATGATACAGAAACAATTGCTGGCCATTAATGCAAAGATGTAAAATTGCAGCAGCAGCAGCAGCAGCAGCCGTCCTCTCTCATGGGGAAGATAGAAAAGATTGTCACATATTCAACTTATTTTGAACATTTTCTTAATATAGTGCTTTTATTTGTTTTGTTTTTTTAGGATAATCCTTCCAAATGTCCTAGAGTGAATGAGTCTTCGCAACCCCCACTCACACCTTGCCTCAAGTGACTGCAGTAGGTCACACGATGTGGTGGGGGAAGGTCTCACAGTGGTTTCACCCTTAACCCTCGCTGACAGTAATGGCCCACGCCTTTTTTCACCTCTTGGCTCATGTGAATGCTCACATGATCAATAGTGGGTCAATGACCCTCAGGACCATCTCCGAAGGGAACAGCCCCCACTTGGGGTTAAATACCTGGACCGCTCCACCATTTGGTTTTAGAGCTAAGGAAGCCTCTCTGATGACGTCATTGATGATATGTATAGTCCTGTCTCATTGCGGCCCTTAGTGAAACTGCATTAGAAACCCCTGATTTAAAGCATCACTCCATGCTGTGCTAGGCAATAATTACTTGTAGTTAGTGCATTTCTACACTAACTTGTAGTTAGAGTAGAAATGCATACCTGCTTGAACCTCGCCTGTCACCCCGTCAGTGTCCCTGAGCGGTGCTTGTGCTGTGCACAGATATGTGGCTGTTTCCTGCCTCCCCGAGCCGCTCAGCCCACAGAGGCAGATTTGTCACGGCCTTTAACTTCTGTCTGTGTATATTCTATTAACGAGCCCTGTTGTGGGACTAGAATGACTCACCATTTGTATTGTCCGATAGTGACACGCGCAGTAAACGAATCATAGCAGCAATCCCCTACTGACGCCCCATTTCAACTACATCAATTTATGACTTCCAGGTTTGGGATACCCTGGAGCTATAAATCCAGGCCCACAACAATCCATACTCAATTTGATTTCAGGGTGTTCTTTCTCATTCCCCCACCCATTTGTCATTGTGCGTTGAACTCATGATCCAACTGAGGCTAGTCCGAGTCCCTCTACTTGCCTTTCTCTCTTCTTTCTTCCCGCCCTGAAATCAATAGAGCTCATTTTTCCACCCCAACCCTAAAGACATCACTCCGTCACCAGAAAAGCATTGAGGGAGCTGCGCTCACACACAGTAATGCATTTAGTTTTCTTCAAGTTAACAGTAATTTGTTGGTCACATTCACTCATCATCAAATGCAGTGAAATTGCAGCAAATAAAAAGCAAGCTCCTTGTTTACAGCTCGACTCTCGCACCAACATGTCCCCTCGGAGACCCATCTCATTCTGCATGTGTCGCTCCGCCCCGGCCATAAAGCGGAGGAGAAATGATTCTGTCATTAAATCCATCACTCAGAGTTGATTGAAGCAGTGTTCATTCCATTGTTTGCCTTGTGAAGGAGGGAAACCATTAGTCCCAGAATGATACTTTGGGCAGGCGTCGTCAATAAGCAAGCCGCCAGTGGGAGTAATTATTGCTGCATGAAACTGTCAGTGCTGGAAGGTAATAAGATCTCACATGGTCTCATTATCTCTAGTGACACTGATTAGCAGGATTTCACACCTAAATATTGGGGAGACAAAGCAGCACAAATGCAGCAGAACTGGACTTCCAGAGCTGCTTTGAATGACGTCTTGCTGTCTGTTGTTTGGAAGTGTACGTGTTCCTGAAAGGGAAACCAAACCGCTAAAGGTTTTTGTTGCAGAGTCCTATTTGTTTGGAAAATGATGTCTTTGAAAAAGCGATCCAATCGAGAACAATACCCCACCCGACATAACTTCAAAAACAAGTGTAGTGCACCATTCTGTGCAGACAGTGAGGAGTAGACTTTTTTTCATTAAGACACTGCCCACTGACACGAACTGCCCATAGCAAGAATTATACTGAAGAAAAAATGTAAATATGTTTATTTTTCCAGATTCTTTCCTGTTTAATTCCACATTTTTAGAATATAGGTGTGCAATAGTATTCATAAATTTGGTTTTCATATCAGAGTTGCAGCACACTGTCAGCAAGAAAAGACTAAGCTGTACATAAATTAATAAAAAATATCCTTTAGACACTGCAGTGTATTCAGAATTATTTTTTAATGCCAGCACTGCAGTTTCAGCTTTACAGATGCACAAAGTAACGTGTCTTTTCTCTCTTTTTTGTCAACTCATCCTCATGGTGGCTGGTCCAACACTAGGAGCAAAGTTTGGAGCCAGGACATAATGAATGACCATGAGGGTGGGATTTGGCTCACCTCACTACTGTTTCATTAAAAAAAAATTAATAAATAAGCTAAGACATGTGTAACATTCATAGTGTCACTGATTGTATTATGCACTTGCACTCACACATGCTTTGCCCATAAAACTAGAGGATATAAACTGAAATACACACCAGGAAAGCTTTTAATTATTAATCTATACACTAGGCCACCTTTACAGGCTACACAACAAATTAAAGGACACCTCCTAGCTCTACTGTAAAAATTCACACTTCACAATTTTTATTCTGGCATCGTGCATGCCCCAACAAAAATAGACTTCTAAAAATAATGATTTATGGGGCGTAATAACGATGAGTGTAACAAACAGTTCAGAAAGAATGCTAACAGCCCAAACCAACTCTGTGTCTGTCTAAAAATTGCAGTTCCTTGAATGACCACTTGTAGCTGGCTCCAGAAATTAGTCAATCCCCGCAGACCCCAGTGTCAAAATGTCCACCTAAATAACCATGTTTACAGCTTGGTCTAAAAAAATACATAAAAAAATAAAATAAAAACTAAGGGTTCTGTCCTTTATAGTCAATTCCCTGTTCTTGTATTTGTAGGGTGGTGGATATTTATGTAACTAACATACTTAACTTGTGTTAAGGCTCAAACGTATTGCATAATTATAATTAAGTGCACGGCCACATTCACTAACAGGTGTTTTTATTTATTTATTTATTTTACACCTTGCAAGCCAGATAGAATTAACTAATGACTTACCCACAATATACTTCTCCAAATATAGCTACTCACTCTATATTTGCATGTTGTCAAATGCAGTAAGGTGTCTTAGATTCACCCTGTGAATCCCCATGATTTTTAACCCTCTGAGGTCTAAGTCGTCATCTGTGAGGACCCCAACCCTCAATCCTTAATCCTAACTGTAACCCAAGGCAATCAGAATACATTATTTTGCTTCTATTATATTGTTCTCTTCCACTGTTTCCAGTCAGTCAGTATAGCTGTTTAACATGCTAGCATGCTAATTAGGAGCGAAAACAAAGTATTCATTGATCAGACACTCGCAAACTTCCAAAATTTGACCCATGATGATACATGAAAATCATTTGGTTTCATAAACTGGGATCCATGTTGGTAAACAAAATGCTGATTTTTTTCAGATATTTACAAATTAGAAATTATGTTCGTCTTAACATTCCGAATTTTGTCTCTCTTCCAGATGAAGTGTAGATATGTAAGTTGATGCTGGAGCCTCCTAATTCTAAAAAATTAATTTCAAACTTTGTTGACATCTTTACCGAGCAAATGAACTTTGCCACTAACTCCTTCAGAGTTGCACGGGAGGAGGAGCTGGGCTTGCAGATTGTCAAGGAGGTTTGGGAAGAGGGTCTTGGGAGGATTCGGTCATGTTCTATTAATGTGAAACATCAGTTGATTCAGTTCAAGGTGTTTCACAGACTTCATTACTCAAAAACAAAATTGCATAAAATATATCCTTTAGTTTCCTCACTTTGTGATAAATGTAAGTTGTTGGATGGCTCCTTGTCACATTTTTTCTGGTCATGCCCTAAACTCTGTCAGTATTGGTGCGACATCTTCAACGGGTTCTTAGAAGCATATAAGTGTGTGTTGGTTCCAGATCCCCAGATTGCATTATTTGGATATTCTCCTTCACTTATGACCCACAGTATCTCTGTGCAAAAAACTGTGGTATATGGAATGATAATAGCCAAGAAAGTAATTTTAAAATTGTGGAAATCTGATAGAGCTCCTCACTTTAAAATGTGGCTAACTGAATTTACAGAGAAATGGAAAAACTGCGGTATGATATTTTGGGATCCACTAATAAATTCTGTAATGTGTAGCAGCAATTTATGGGTCATCTTAATAAGTATGAGGTTGATCCAAATGCACAGCCAGTTTCTTAGTATGCCGCCCATGTCTTTTTAGGCTGGCACCACCATCATATAGTACAAATGGAAATGTGAGTAGTGTGACTAGTGACTGGTTATGTATGCATTATTTATTTATTAATTTTTTTTTATTTGTTTGCTTGTTTGGTTTGTTTTATTGAAGGTTAAATAGGTTGTTACTGATTTAATATGTATGATCTTTGTATGTACCTTTTTTTTCTCTTTTTTTCTCTCTCTTGAAAAAATTAATAAATATATATGTATATTTTTTTTTTAAAAAGCGTTAGTCCCCATAGACTCGTTAAAATATTCAACTTCATCGTATTAAAAAGCATGTTTACAGTGGGTTAACTGTGGAGTTATACTATTAAAGAGCATGACTACTTTGATTGACAGTTGTGTGGACACACACCTGCCCATAGGTTAGCCCATGGGTATCTGCTAGGCTTCATCTCCTATAATTCAAGTCACTGAAATGGACTCCTCAACTGCATTTATACAACTGCTGCTTTTTCATTTAATTAACTGCGTTAAGTCTGCGTTGAAAACTTGGATTCCACTTCAGTGTCACTTTTGGTTCTAAAAGAAAATCCAACATGGAGAAAACAAACATTTTTAACAATGAGCCTTTAAAATGCAGAGGCCAAAACCATCCTTTAAATACAGTCTATGCCCGAGATCATCATTACAAAAAGTTTCTGTTGTGATTTAATTACACTGCAGATATCTGTCTGAGGTATTAGTTGGAAACAGGTGCTATCAAGGGAGTAGGTCATCTTGTGAATCCTTAACCAATCAACCAGTACGAACTAGCGGAATGCTAGCATTATATTTAAATCAATAAATAAATAAATGTTATTTCTTGTATAGAAGTGGGAATAAATATTAGCTGTTTAACTCCATTCAACCCAACTAATTGAGGACTACTTGTACAATGTGACTGATAGGACGTGAAAAAGCTCACCTGGGTCAGCCCTGGAATAATCTGCTGACATCACTAGGACTGTTAGCACAGACATTTTACATGTTTGCTTACAAGCTTTTACATGGCCTTTAAATCAAATAAATGCTCAGATCACTTACATTTTTTTTAACGCTTTTTTGAACGCTTTACCAAACAGATCATTATGATTGTAAAGATCACTCTGCTGACAGGTTTTGATTAAGTATGCTGTGTGTGCTGCAGAGTTGTCACTCTCCTTAACATGTTACTTTAATCTGTCAGTAATGACTACATGTTTACACCACAATTAGTGTCTAGGAAATCTTTCAAAGATTTAAAGGGTTTCTAATTGCTGGAGGGATTTATATAAATGCTTGTCTTATACCGACCATCATGACAGTCTCTGTCTCTCAGAGTGAAGTGTTTAAGTGTGTGGTATGTGTCAAAACAACATCCACAAGAGTGCCAGTTACCAAGTTTCAAGAGAACATCGCATTGCAGCAGTTGTAATATTAATGTGGCTGATCAGAGTATAATACCTTTGGTTGTTTTCTGTCACGGTGGGTTTGTCCAGCAGGTGATGCTACTGCACCTGTAACTGCAGCCTGTTATTAAAAGGACCATCAATGAAACCATTTTGTCAGTAATAAGGGGGGGAAAAAATCTACACAATGCCCTTTAAATTATGATGGGCTGTCTTGTTGCATTATGTTTACGTAGCTCCTGCTCCTGCAGTCTTAAGCTTATGTAAACCTATAGGTCAGGTGCATCTCTAATGAGCAGAAAAGCGAGAGAGACGTTGTGCTGTGCAGAGCCATGGGCTGTGATATTGATCCAGAGACATTTACTGTAGCATCCTTACACGCAATAAAGTGTCAAGATGCCTCCTCATATCCTAGCTAAGTGGTTAGAGAAATGGCAAGATTCTGAGAGTTAAACTGGGTGGGGTGGGGTGGGGACAAAACAAAATCTGTTCATTTTCACCTCAGTGAGACCTGCTTCCTCCACCTTTCCTCAAGGTGACCAACCTCTGCTGTGGAATAATAGCAAGTCAGCTTCCAAAAGTGATTCAGACAATACCTACCAATTTTGTGTCATTGCTGGTGAACACACTTCACCAGGCACATTCATATCATTTCTCAGCTGGGCTGGGCTGTAACTATAGAGGTCAGTGAAACCTGAAACTAGATATATCTGTGGGGGATGACAGGCTGTCAAGACAGAGCTGGGGAGATGCAAAGTGGAAGAGAGAGGAAAAAGACATGGTTAAAGCGAGTGTTCAACATTTGGAGAAAAATACTTATTTTTCACATATTCTCGCATTTTTCTGTATGTTCCACACTCTAAGGCATATCACCATCCAATAGAGCAGGTACCACAAGAAAATATAACATTACCAATTTTAATAAAATTTCAGTTACTTCGCTGGGACAGAAAAATCTGCTTCCTGAATGAAGAAACATTAACGGTTATGTTTTTGTATTATTCCGGTTTTTCCAGTGTTGCATTTTCTTGATGGTCCCTGCAAACTCATCTCATAGTACCTGTTTCTAGTCTTTGACAATGAGGCACACTCAGTTTCATCAAATTGTCCAGCTCTGATCATTTTGATGAAAATGACAGAAAGAAGCACTGTTCATGTTTTTACAACTCTTCATGTGTATGACTTATTGATCTGGAAACTCAAAGTGATTAATATCATTCCAGATGTACCAAAAGTCAGCAGCTGCCCATCACACAGACCAGACGGGTCACAGTCATGTCTGGACTCGCTGTTTAAAATTATGTTTGTAAGTGTCAGTCTTTAAGGCGCAGTGAGGACAGCTGAAATGGTCAAACAGCAACTGAGACAGCAGCTCATTCACTCAGCATCTAACTGCTTTGTCAGCAAAGAGATCAGCAGCACACACCCTCAGCTGTGTGTTTCCAGGTTAGAAACTGAATTTAGTGTGTGGACTGTGTGTTAAATCATGAAATATCTGTGATTAGTCATATTTCTTTTTGAAAAGCTGAGTTCAATTTCAGTAGCCACTCTGAACCCTGATTACTGCCAGACCTGTTGAATTAAGAAATCACTTAAATGGAACCTGTTTGATAAAGTGAAGCAGGCAAAAAGATCTCAAAACACAACACATCACGCAACAAGCTAAAGAAACTCAAGAACAGATGTTTGTCGATCTGGAAAGGATTACAAAGCCATTTCTAAGGTGTTGAGATTCCAGTGAACCACAGTGAGAACCCTTATCAACAAATGGAAAAAACTTGGAACAGTGGTGAACCTTCCCAGGAGTGGCCGGCCTACCAAAATTACTCCAAGAGCGCATCGACGACTCATCCAGGAGATCGCAGAAGAACCCGGAACAACGTGTAAAGAACTGCAGGCCTCACTTGCCTCAGTTAAGATCAGAGTTCATGATTCAACAACAAGAAAGAGACTGGGCAAAAAATGAATAGTTCATGACCATACCTAATATCCTGCCAAATTGCAAAAATGTCACAACATGCACAATTCTTACAAGTTTTTCTAAATTCCTAAAATCTATCTATCTATCTATCTATCTGTCTGTCTGTCTGTCTGTCTGTCTGTCTATCTGTCTATCTATCTGGATACATAGATTTTTTTAAGCTAACTTTCTATGTTCGGTTGGAGACAAAATTCCCAAGCCTAATTTCTATCCTGCATATCATCAATACACAGATTTCTAAAAGACAACATGATGAGAATGTGACCTTCATATTTACCCAGTTGACTCCCTGCATTATTAATAAAGTGCTGTTTCCTTCATCGCACAGCTACTGTATCTCCTTTAAAGCCTTGGGGACAGAGAACTAGCAAGCCTTGAGGGAAATTTTAAATTTGTCTGCTCGGTGCATATGAAAACGTAAAAAAGAAGCATATGATATTCATTTGGTCTTACAGAAGTAGCTGGAATGCAGAAGGATGCACATAAATTACAAGTTTTACTAATGGTGAGAAAGTGGAAATTAATTCTCTGAGAAGTAGTCAGGATGGTGGAGATTGAGTGTCTTCCCAAAAACTGCTGGATGGAAAAGATAAAGGCAGATTTGGCATGGGGGTTTAAAAATATGAAGTAATCTTCCTGTAATCCTAAGAGATCCCTACATGCAAAGAAATGGTAATCCTACGTAATGATAGATGATCCTTACAAAGGTCCACTCTATCATGCAAAAGAAAGCCTGTGAAAGAAAGGTGAAAGAGGATATACAGACATAAACCCACACGGGCTTTACATCTGGACTCTCGCGTAAGTCATCATGACTTTCGCCCTCCAACTAAATGTGCCGCATTGGCAAAACTGCAAACATGCTGAGTGAAAGATATTTGGTCTTGATATGTTCTGAATCCATTTCATTTTTAACGACAGATTAACCTTGATCCCGTGTATCTCGGGATTATCCACTCAGTGACAAGTGCATATGGTGTGCTTTTCTGAAATGCATCCAAATCCACCATCACAGCTGCATGTGTTCATTCACTCCCCTCCCCCTTCAAGATCGTCCTCCTGATGTGGAGCACTGCTGGCACTCTTAGGAATCAACAACATCTTCTTCAGATGTCAGGGGCCTTTGTGATCCTCATCTGATCATCGCACAACTACAACTACAGAATCAGATGCTTTTTCCTGCACAACATTTATCCTCCGGTCCGACGCATTCTTGTTTACGCGTGCTTCTTCTGCAGTCTCACCCTGCTTCTTCTCAGGCGGTGGGGGAAGCTGAGAAGGTGAAGTAGTTTTGGAAAGTTTAAACCCTGCAGGCCAGCCTCAGGCTGCAGACACTGGTGAAGAGTGCAGACTCAAAGAGACGGTTTAAGCTGAGTAACTGAGGGCTATTTAATAATAGAAGCAAGCTGTATATAATGGACTCTATAGGGGAATTATTCATGCAAAGAAAACAGAGAGATGAGAGAAGTTCAAACTTCAAAGCACAAACAAACAAAACTCTGGCTTGTTTTCTCCGTATTTAAGATTTCATTTAAAAAAAAAAAAAGGATTGAAAAGAGACAACAGATCTAATGTTGATGATTCTGACTTTTTTTCTGGATAGAGTTTTTGCTCACTGCTGTATAATAAGAGTTTGTTTTTCGCTGAGCTTTTCATTTGACACTGCCTGGGATTACAATAGAAACAATACCTGACACCTGAAATGACAAATCTGCAGCATCTTAGTCGGCGGGGATGGGAGGGTGGAAGAGACTGAAGCAGTGAGGAGGAATATTTCAAAAAGTCAGACCGTGTTTTTCTAAAGGAAAACAGAATGCTGGAGCAAAGGGGATATGATGACATGAAAGCCTTAGCCTCTTAACATCCACCCCTGAGTGGGGGCAGGATTAGGGTTAGCTTTGTAAGAGTAATTGTGTCATTCTTATCTTGTTTTTTCTTAAATAATTGTTGGATTATATGTGAATTATCATTAACTAAAGTGTTGCATGAGTATCTATGAAACACTGAATGGGGCCATCAAGACTACAAAAATACTATGCAGTTTCACACTGACAGTGTGTGTGAAGAGCTGATCCACATGTGCTGTAATGAGCACAATTACATTACAGAATTACAGCAGGTAGATAGTTCGTACTCTCCGGTCTCTTTTTTCTGGTGGCTGCTTTTCCGTCTTCATGGTCACCAAACACGGCTCAGGTCACGGCATCGGCCATTTTGCTGTTCCAGATGGCCGTTATGTCATCATGTTGCACAAATTCAAAAAGGAAAAGTCCTCAGAGTTATGCAGTTCTTGGGTCAGCTTCCCAGTGGGCGCTCACTGCCACAGAGTCCCTTGATTTCTTTGGTCCAAAACCAACTAATAACACCAGATTTTATTTAATTTTTTTGAAAATTAAATTTCCTGATGTAATTAAATGCTAAAGCACTGCGCATTTACGAGAATCATGGCATTCAGTGGGGAGCGAAGTTTTGCCTGTTTTTTTCGTAAATGCTTTTCTCCCACCTCGTTCTGACACAGAGTCTTGATGGGCAGCGAGTAGGACGAGGGGAGTAAATTGAGATGGATGGACAGACAGATGGAGGAGGATAAGGGGAAGAGCTGCCTGGGTTTCAGTTACTCTCCCTGGGTGGTTATATCTGCAGGATGCCATAACAAGACATGGTACACAAATTTGCTCATCTTTATTTATGCTTCACTCCCGTAATCTGTGAATATTTAGTCATACACATGCAGGTAAATAATTAGGCATCAAAGTCTAATTCAAAGTTAATTACCAGATTAGTAGATGAAGGTCATCCTCAGAAGATTTCAATTGCCTTACAGTTTCATTAAGCGCAAGGAAAAGAGAGCAACTGGGATCCATCAATTCTAAACATGTAGCCTCCCCTGCTAATACAGTTAATTGGCAATTTGATTAAATTTCAGAATTGAATTGCGAAGTTGGCTGTTCACCCTTTTAATTTTACAGAGATATAGTTTTCCCTCTCCGGACGATGAGGGAGAAGTCTATTAATAAAAAGTAATATGATTCTGAGCTAATTTCTAAAGCTGCTGAGCTGTTTAATCACCAGCAGATGCGGATTCTCGATAAAGATAGCGGAGACAAAAGATTTTTACCAGGGATTACTTCAAAATGTCAGCTCCGCTACTATGTCGGCCTGAAACCGAGCAGTTTGCAGTGTTGGCAGAAATCTTTGCAAGAAGAATCAAACAGAGATATTGGGTCAAACGCAGATGATTTTTAAACATGAAGCTTCAGCCGCCCTCAGTGGGGACATCCAGCAGGGATTCTAGCATAGAGGGGAGGATAGACCACTTCATGAATTTAAAAGGAGGGGAAAATATGCTAACATAAAGCTGTGTTGGCCCGTTAATCCCAGGCTTCATTCTACCTTTCTGGAAGCCCGCACGGAGCACAGCGACCTGCTGAAATTGCTAGTGCATGTGTCCCCCCCCCTCCCCATGAACAAGGGGAGGGGGGGGGGACACATACATGTGCCTATATTACAGAATCTTGAATGGTATGCGGACAACAGCCTGCTGCGACCACTCTCCGTTTCATTATCATTGGATGCCGACGCGAGGTGATACAGAGTCAGAAAACGGGAGAGCAAGAGGAGAAGAAATGCACCATGTGATGTGAATTAATGAGGAGCAGGTGATGAAAGGGTTACAGGGAAATCAGGAGCAGAGAAAGTCCAACAAAGAACAGTGAGGAGTCAGTTTTAATTGAAAGGAGGCCTCATATCATTTGGGTAGAAGTGGTGCCGGCGGCTTTGATGTTGGGTATCAAACTGTCAAGATTACATTTTAATGGCGACCAGGTAGGACAAAGAATGAATAACAGAAATAAAAGAGGACGGTTTGTTCGGCAGTGTCGACGTTATGCAAGATCTGCAACAGAGCAGAGATCAATGGTGATGCATTTTTCATTATCCAACAGTTGGAAGATGTCAGAAACTACTGTGGAGCTGAAGTTGCAGAGCGCTAACATTAAAAGTAAAACTTTTTTTTTTTTGTTTGTTTTTAAAGTCGGGCAATGTTCTCTGCAATGTGGGGCTTTTTTTTCCTTTGATATCAAAGTTATTTGTAGTGTTGAATTAGATGGTTATGGTGGCAGCTAAGTAAATACACTGTAAATATGGACACTAAGGTGGATTTGTTGCTAGACAACAGAGTGGGAGACACTATATCATTAAACCATCACGTGATCACATCAATCCCAATCTAAACTTTGAGTCTTGTGGTCACTGTGGTAAAGTTCTCCTGTGCATTAAAACCATTTCCCCCTGTGAGGGACCGTTCTACAAGAACCCCTCAAACAAACAACTGTACAATTTTTAACTTTGGAATTAGGAATGTGTGACACATGGAGCTAACATACAGTCATGTGAAAAAGAAAGCTGAGTCCTGTAAAATTTACCCACAGCATATTTACCCCAAGGTTGGACCATGAAATGCTAAGAGAAATTGTAAAAACAACAAAAACAAAACAAAAAAAATACTAAGAGCTACATGTCAGACTCTAAAGGCCTCAGTCAACATGTTGCATGTTCATTAGAAAAAGGCTGAACATGTGTGACTTGTTTGGAAGCGTTTTCAGGAGAAAGCATCTTCTCTCTAAAAGGAAAATGGCAGCCCAGCTTCAGTTTGCAAAGTTGCTTCTGAACAAACCACAAGAATTTCAGAACAATGTCCTTTAGACCAAAAGTAAGGAAGTTTGGCCGTCTCAGCGCCATGTTTGGAGAAAAACAAACACAGCGTATGAGCACAAACACCTTGTGTCACCACCGTGCTTGACACCAGCTGTCAAGCACGGTGGTGGAGGGGTGATGATTTGGGCTTCTTTTGCAACCACAGCACCTGGGTACCATGAACTCCTCTGTATGCCAAAGTGTCCTAGAGTCAAATATGAGGCCTGACAGCTAAAGCTTGGCTGAAATTCAGTCACGCAACAGGACAATGATCCCAAACACAGGAACAAATCTATAACAGACTGGCTGAAAAAGAATCAAGGTGTTGCAGTGGCCCAGATCTCATCCCGACTGAGCTGCGGTGGTAGGGTACAGAGCTGTGCATAAATGAATGCCTGCAAACCTCACTGAACTGAACCAACGCTATCAAAAAGGATTACTTCAAGTTATGGTGCTGTGAAAACTTTCATTTTCATATAACTGGTTTTATAAATGTATATATGCAACTGACCACACAATATAAAAGCATACCTGAAAGCATGTGATACTTTTTCACCTGTCATGAGACAGGTAAGCAACTCTGAATTCACAGACTGGGCACTACCTCCAAGTCTGTTATCCAGTTCACTTTAAGACATCCATAACATCTACTGCATAGTCTGATATTGTTCTGTTAGTGCTTTCAGTCAGTTTGAGAGCCAACAATGATCTTTTCCAAAACCTTGCTGAGCGGTTTTGATGCCTAAAACTAACCAATTTGTTAGAGAAAATTAACCTCAGTCAAATTATTGAAGGTCCTTCTTTTGACGTGTTCATCCATGAGAACCTGCTTCTCGTTTCTTTGTATGCTTGCACTTAGGTATTTATCCTGTTTCCCCACAGAGCTGTGATGTAACACCAAGGTGATTGGTCACTTTGAATTACAATTTTAGATTGTGAATATGATATTTTATGAATTGTGCTATCTAGTCATTCATTGGTGTCACTTCTTTTCCACTTGTGATGCGTGAAGAAGCATAAATGTTGCTCTCAGCTGTCCCGTGAATCCTGCTGAAGACTTTTAAGAAACAGAAACTCAGGGGTCACTTGCCAAGAGCTTCAGCTATTGTTGTGTCAGCTGTTTCTTTTATTGCCTACCTTTCATTAAACATGACTAACAAGAGGTAAGAATTATAGAAAGCTTGCCCCTATAATGGTTCACCAGCTTCCTTCAGAGTAGTCACACTTCTGGCACCACCTATTTCGCACCGAATAAATTTGGCATGACTACACTGAGACCTCTGAATAAATTGAAGCCTACGTTCAGTGTTGCTGGATTGTGTCAATGCTAATGTTAAATGTGAGGAAAAATCTCTGCAGCTTATGACTTCATGATGGGAGCATTTTAACACTAACTATGCTGTTGCTGAACTTACAACTTATTGTAGACTGATAAATTCTCTGTGTACTGAGTCAGACCTGTGAAGTCTGAGGACCAAACTGTAGAAGACTCAGCCCTAAGCTCCACAATCAGGAGTTCAGAGCAACAGATCATTGAGCACGAGCGCACACACACACACACACACACACACACACACACACACACACACACACACACACACACACACACACACACACACACACTTTCTGACACATTTTCACAGCTTTTTGATGGTAAGTGTACCAGTTATACTATTATTCATACACTTGGATTTGAAACAGCATTTTTTACCGTGCTATAATAGTCTTAATAACCAGTTAAGTTTTTATCCACCTTACATCTGCATCCTCAACCTCTGAGGTTTAGATGATCACCAGTGATAAACAAAACCTCAGCCATCCGAATATGCAAATTTTGTTCTTTTTAAAAATTGTTCTCCAATGTTTTGGCCACCAGCAGACATAGATGCATACATAAATACATGCATTTAACTGACATGCCACAAAATATTTACAGTGCTTTTGTCAAAAAAGTACTTTTTCAAAAATCTTAATAGTATCTGGGGTTGGAGTTCATAGCTAAAATCTAGAAAAATGGTGCAAATGAGTGTTCTTAAGTGCTTCGGGAAATATACGCACCTTTTTGCCCCTCAAATAGGTACTCAAGGTTACCTTGAGATTTGGTAATTAGCCCCAGGGGATACATTTGTGTAGATTGCACATCTAGGGCCAGAAATTGACTTTAAGTGTCCCTCTGTTTCTAAGAGTGTACAGACAGCTACACTATTGGCACTTTGTGCGGCAGCATTTAAAATTCAGTTTTACTGAGCCAGCAATATGATCCGCTGCAATGATCAGAATAATTCTGGCATGAGCACACCGCCTCCCTCCCACAGAGAAATAGTGGTCACTGATCTGGAATCTGACTTCTCTTCCTTGTCTTTCTTTGTCTTTTTTTCTCTGCACACATGCACACCAACTGTCAAGAGAGACAAGAGATTCAGGTAAGCTCCAAAATTTACACATTTCACTATTCAAACAGCACCTGTTCAGTAATGATAGATCAACACTGCACGGGAAATGAGAGAGCATATTTAATTGGATGTTTACATGAGGAATAAGTTCAACCATATGGATTAGATTATTGGACCATATGCACTTCAGCACTTCATCTGGGCTTCTCGGTTGCTGAAGTAATTCCAAAAGAACTCATAAAAATGTGCAGAGAAGAAATAAAAGCTGCTCCAAATCCCATAAAGACCATCACATATCTCGTTCAAAAACAATGGTGAAAACAGGGACATAAAACACATATTGTTAAAAAGCCTGCCAAATAGTTGCCTGAAGACCTTTAACAAACAAAAACTGAGTTATAGCACATTTATACTTTTAGTGAACTCTGCTCAGAGGCTATTTATTACTATGTGGGTGGATGATGTACAGTATAGGGATTCAGCCATCGCTGGACTCACCTGCAAGAGTTTCTTGGGGCAAAAAAATAATTTTAGGTCTCTGCTAAAACACACTTAAACACACATTTGTTATGTGTTGTATGCAGTTTTGCAACACTTTCTGATTGTAAAACTAACTTTAGTTCATGGGAACGATGCTATCCGATTCAGTCTCAAATGCATAATACCTTTCATCCATAAAATAATACCAAAATTTTTCCTTTCTTTAGATGTAATGAGGTATAATTACATTCTGAAGGTGTTCACTAGCCTAGTTTTGAAAAATTGTCAGACAACAGAAGGCATTATTTCTTGATAAATTATTCTTCTCATTTAATGAATGGTTAGTTAATTTATAAAACACATGATGAACAGCCTGAGATGCCTTAATTTCAACAGTGTATCACAGTTTTCCACATACATTAACTCTACTGTCAATTACATGTTTATTACAGTTTATAGATCAAAGTGGATAGGTCCCAAACCTTCACATGCAGGGTTTACTAATGAAACAGCAGTAATATTGTCACATCTTTCTGATTCAAAGTCTAAATCTAGAAATACTAGAATTGTATACTTTGCAGAGCCACCCATTGGACCAAATTAGACACTTTGAGTCACATCGTCCACCTGGCCCTTACTCAGAGTTTCTATGTGATTTCTCAGCCTTTTTATCTGATTTAGATCTTACTTCAGATAAAATAATTATAGTGGGTGAATTTAAGATTCATGTAAATGCTGAAAATGACAGCCTCAACACTGCATTTAATCCATTATTAGACTCAACTGGCTTCTCTCAAAATGTAAATGAGCCCACCCACCACGCTGATCACACTCTGGATCTTATTGTGACATATGGCATAGAAATTGAGCATTTAACTGTATTCCCCCAAACCATTTTTTGTCTGATCATTTCTTAACCCTTTATGACCTGTAATAGAACAAGTGCACCAGACCATAACTGTACATTTATACATGCTATAGTACCATTTTGTGGAATATTTCAACTCACTATACATTCATAGAGTCTTCCTAATTTTAACAATATGTATGAAAGAATTCCATAGTAACTACAGAAAGAAGCTAAAAAGTGCACTAACCAAAAAAGAACTTGAAAATCATTTTTTGTATTTACATATTTTGCTACATACAGAAATGCCATAGCTATAAATGCTAATGGCAACGATAAAGTGCATGGAGTGTGTTTTGTTGTTTGTGCTTTTTATGCAATTTCTACGAACCCGTTATTGGAAGAATACAGAGCTCTGGGACATGTTGAATGAATGATATGTAAGTGTAAATTCTCTGGTTTAATATTCAAAAATAATTATTGCTCTCTTATATGTGGTTGCAATTCGACCAGCATTTAAAGATAGTTACACAATTGGCTACTAGCATTAAATTTACAAGAATGGATCACACAGAAGTGGGCAATAGTGTAGAAGTCTTTTTGACAGTGCTGCAACTACGTTTAAGGATATAATTCCTTTACTTTTATCTTCTTCAAAGCCATGTGCCACCACAGTGAGGAGCACCAACTCTGCTCCCACAGAGGTTTATTAGGTTGTTAATCATCTTACATCCTTACTGTGATACTGTGGCCCTCCTGAAAAAGAAAGTCACAAATCAGAAGTGTTTGACTCCCTGGTACAACTCACAAATGTGCATCTTAAAGCAGATTTTCTGTTTTTTAAGTAGGCAGCAGCACTCTTGACTTTGGGAACCACTGGTTTATTTGAAGAGTTTCGGTCAGGATTCAGACTTCATCCCAGTACAGAAACAGCATTAGTGAAGGTTACAAATGGTCTTATAGCCTCTGACAGTGGACTCATCTGTTCTTATCCTGCTAGACCTCAGTGCAGCGTCTGATACTGTTGACCACTATATTTTATTACATAGATTAGAGCATGCCATAGGTATTAAAGGTACTGCAGTGGTTTGAATCATTTATATCTAACAGACTCCAGTTTGTTCATTAAATGGGGAGTCTTTTTCACACACTATTATTTGTGGAGTTCCACAGGGTTCTGTGCTAGGACCAGTTCTATTTACATTATACATTCTTCCCTTAAGCAGTATTCTTAAAAAGCATTGCATACATTTTCATTGCTATGCAGATTAAACCCACCTTTCTCTATCAATGAAGCCAAATGACATACATCAATTAGTTAAACTGCAGGAATGTCTTAAAGACATAAAGACCTGGATGACCTCTAAGTTCCTGCAGATAAAAATGAAGTTATTGTACAAACCCTACAAATCTTAGAAACATGGTGTCTAACCAGATACTTACTCTGGATGGCATTACCTTGGCCTCCAGTAACACTGAGAAATCTTGGAGTCATTTTTGACCAGGATATGTTCTTCACTGCACATTTTAAACAAATATGTAGGACTGTTCTGTGTGATATCTATAAAATTAGAAACATCCTGTCTCAGAGTGATGCTGAAAAACTAGTTCATACATTTATTACTTCTAGGCTGGACTATTGTGATTCATTACTTTCAAGTTGTCCTGAAAACTCATTGAAAAGCCTTCAGCTGATCCAAAATGCTGCAGCTAGAGTACCGATAGGGACTAGAAGAGAGAACATATTTCTCCCACATTGGCTCCACTTCATTTGTTGCCTATTAAATCCAGAATCTAATTTAAAATCCTTCTTCTCACATGAAAGGTCTTGAATAAAGGCAGTTTTCCCTTTCCACTCTTGCTAAGTGCTTGCTCATAGGGAGTCATGAAATTGTTGGTTTTCTCTGTATGATTGTAGGGTCTTTACATTACAATATAGAGGAACCCAGGACCCACTGCATCAGCATAGGGTCTGACAACAGGTTCAATTCTGATACCCAATGGCAGTCAGGGTGCCGTTGCCTAGCCTGCAGAGGTCTGTGTGTTCCTGCATGGATATGCCTCCCCACACTGGAGGAGGTCATTTTGTAGTGATCTTCCAGTGCTCATCCTGTTCCTCCTTGCAGGAGCAGGAGCAGATACTGGTCCTGATGATGGGTTCACGACCTTCTACAGCCCTGTCCAGCTCTCCTAGAGTAATTGCCTGCCTTCTGGAATCTCATCCATGCTCTTGAGACTGTGCTGTAACACAGCAGACTTTTTGGCAAAAGCATACATTGACATGCCATCCTGGAGTAGTTGGACTACTTGTGCTACCAGTAGTGACACTGATCCTAGTCAAATGAAAAACTACTGAAAGAAAAAAAAAACAAAAACAAAAAGCTGCAGAGGGAAAAATGTAAAACCATTCCTGTTTTGGGGGTTGTCTTATTGTTGCCCCTCTAGTGCTCCTGTTATTAATTTCATTAACACCAAAGCGGCTGAAACTGATTAACAATCCCCTCTGCTACTGAACTGACCAGATCAATATCACAGAAGCTTAGCTGACCTGATGCTATATGCTGATTAAAAAGTGTTCCTGTAATTTTTTTTGAGCAGTATATATGAAACATGTTTATCAGTTGTTATGTTTGTGGTAAAGCAGGGAAAAAAAAAGCAGAAATGAATGAAATCATATTTTAGTCATCAACAAATCACTATTGCAATACTCAAGGTCACCAAGGGAGCCAATTATAATTCATTAAGGACTGTTGCCACCCCATGAATATGTGTGCTGTTATAATCCTAATACCAATCAGTGGCATGCAGTGACCATTACAGAAAAGCAAGCAGAACTACATAAAAACATACAATCTCTTGATTTCCTGCTGCCTTGTCTTTTATTCTTTTATGTATCCTGATAGTTTGCTGCCCCTTGCTGCACTCCTCTTGGTACTCCTTCCTGTCTGAAGAAGTATAAATACATTATTACTTCTATATAGATCATCAAAATATTTACAATTTACAGTTAATTAGCAACTTAAAATATCAAAGGTAAAATTATGTATTGTGCATCATGTAATGTTTTATATATATATATATATATTAATGTTACTGCTGCTAATGTTTTAGGCTGAGTTCATTGTAAATAGGCTGAGTATATATATATATATATATATATATATATTAGGGGTGGGACTCGATTATAAAAATTAATTAGAAGCTGTGTAATTAATTAATCAAAATTAATCGAATTTTAATCACATTTTAATATTTAACATGAGAAATATTAATTTAAGTTTGGTTGATGAATGAATCAATATACATAAGCTTAAACTTCAAAATTTTATTTTCCCACCAGTCTACTACACAGACCAACGAAGGGCGGAAGTGCTCCTGTGATAAGCAAACTCCTGAAATTAAAGTTAAGCATCATAACTGGATAGTTTTATTCTACATTAATGTCTCACTTAATATAGTTGGAAATTAATCATTCTCTCAGCTGTATTCCTTGATGTTGAAATGTGTTATGCTTGTTTTAACAGCTTATTTTGAATAAAGACTTAAAATTAAACCACAAAAAGGAGAAAAAGTTCGTTCTCCGTTTAACAGCTGCTTTTACACAGCTGTGCTTCGCACTCACGGTTGGTAGGCGACATGAGCTATGCAGAGGTGAGGGCAGGCGACGCTGATATGAAGGCTAGCCGCTCACTTCCAATCTTTGCGGTCTTCCTGGGCTGCAAAGGATGTGGGCCGGGTCCTTCGCAGGATGCGGCCCCTGAATTTGGACACAGCCCCTGAATTTGGACATTGTGCATCGATATAATCTGTATGCCAGGAACTCGTGCTCTGACAAATGTACCACAGTGCGAAGTGCGATTAAAATGTGTTAAAATTTTAAATTCGTTAATTTCCCCGTAAAGTCCCACCCCTAATATATATGTGTAGTTGGATGGTAACTAAGAGAGGAAAAGTTGTCAGAACTGAGGGGATTACACTACCAGGAGGCAACATTGCAGACACTGAAGACAGCTACAAGTACCTTGGACTCCCACAGGCAAATGGGAACCATGAAGAGAATGCTAGGAAAGCTGCAACCTCCAAGTACCTGCAGAGAGTGAGGCAAGTCCTGAATGGGAAGAACAAGATCCAGGCTATCAACACCTACACTCTGTCAGTTGTCAGATACCCTGCTGGGATAATAAGCTGGCCAAAGGAGGAAATGGAAGCCACTGATATCAAGACAAGAAAGCTCCTTACCATGCATGGAGGGTTTCATCCCAAATCCAGCTCCCTGAGACTGTACGCTAAGCAGAAGGAAGGTGGCCGAGGACTAGTGAGTGTCAGAACCGCTGTCCTAGATGAAACAGCAAAGATCCATGAATACATCAGGAAGGTGGTCACAAAAGATCATGTGCTTAATGAGTACCTCAGGCAGCAGAAACCCGAGAAAGACGAAGAAGAGGAAGAATAGGAACCATCATGGAAGAACAGGCCTCTGCACGGCATATACCACCGGCAGATTGAAGAAGTGGCTGACATAGAGAAATCCTACCAATGGCTGGACAAAGCTGGACTGACAGACAGCACAGAGGCGCTAATCATGGCAGCACAAGAGCAAGCTCTAAGCACAAGATCGATAGAGGCTGGGCTGTACCACACCAGGCAAGACCCCAGGTGCAGGCTGTGCAGAGATGCCCCTGAGACACTCCAGCACATAATAGCAGGGTGCAAGATGCTAGCAGGCAGGGCATACATGGAACACCATGACCAAGTGGCCGGCATAGTATACAGGAAAATCTGTGCCGAGTATGACCTGGAAGTCCCAAGGTCAAAATGGGATACGCCCCCAAGGGTGGTTGAGAACAACAGAGCTAAGATCCTGTGGAACTTCCAGATACACAGAGACAAACTTGTGATGGCTAACCAACCAGACATCGTAGTGGTGGACAAACAAAGGAAGAAGGTTGTAGTGATAGACATTGCAATACCCAGTTACGGCAACATCAAGAAGAAGGAACACGAGAAGCTCGATAAATACCGAGGGCTCAGAGAAGAGCTGGAAAGGATGTGGAAGGTGAAGGTAACAGTGATCCCCGTGGTAATTGGAACACTCGGGGCAAACTGGGGGAGTGGCTCCAGCAGATTCCAGAACGACATCCAAGATCTCTGTCCAGAAGAGCGCAATACTGGGAACAGCTAAGATACTGCGCAGGATCCTCAAGCTCCCAGGCATCTGGTAGAAGACCCGAGCTTGGAGGGCAAAAAGACCACCCGTAGGGGTGAGCTGGGATTTTTTTTTTTGTTTTTTTTAATATTTACTATTTTTCTGCTGTAGTTTTTTGGCCTATCAATTCTTGTCTTCAAATGTGACACACTATGCCAAGATATACCACGTTTTTGGTTAATGACACATTGGGAATGAGCTTGTTTAAAAATACAATTTAAAATAGGTTATTTGCTAAGTTGTCTGTCATGTGTAGTCTGTTCCACCCTTGAGTTAGGTGTCCAAAACAAAACAATTCCTCTGCAAAAGAAAATAGTCAGGTACAAGGACTGGACTGAAAATGACTGAAAAGTCATCCAGTGTTCAAAGAAAAACAACTCTGGAAGACCTTGAGAAAGTCTGGAAAACTGTTGCTCAAGGCTCTTGCCCTTTGGCCGTGGGAACCCTAGCTGAGACCTCCCTCCTCCCTCTCTGGGGTTGGGCACACGGTTGTCATTGGGATGTGTGGTCTGGGATCTTCAGTGCTCATGGGGGTCTGGGTCTGGGTTTGAATCCACCTTGGCCCGGGCCTTTCTGTGTGGAGTTTGCATGTTCTCCCCATGTCTGCTTGGGTTTCCTCCCATAGTCCAAAGACATACATTTACTGGGGTTAGGTTAATTGGTGATTCTAAATTGCCCATAGGTGGTTGTCTGTCTCTCTCTGTTAGCCCTGCAACAGGCTGGCAACCTGTACAGGGTGTATCCTGCCTCTTGCCCTATGTCAGCTGGGATAGGCTCCAGCACATCACACATTTGGCTAAGGTGGTTAGCAAGAGAGAATGTATCTGTTAAGATGGTAAATCCACACAAATGTGCAGATCGTAACTGATCTGAGAGCTGTGAAAGCAGATCCAGGAGTAGCTTCTCAAGTCAGCTGATATCCCATCAGTGTCCCATCAAAGACCACAGGTCTTTTGATGGGACTGGCAAACAACCAGGAAATGCTGCTCTCCTCACAGCTTACCAAGCCACAGCTTTTGTTAATGGGACATCCACACCCCCATGAAAATGATAGAACCTAAAGATTCCATCTTCCATATATTCCATATATCAAGAGATATAGTCAACTGCAGCCAATTTACAGGACTAATGTAAACACGCAATCTGAGGTTCTCTTGGACATGATGGTGTTCTGAGACATAAGTAGGCAGATCACTTCCACTTTGGTACGTGTTAATTTTTAGATTTCGCATTAACTATGCTATGCTAGATGTCATAAAGCTTCCTGTCCTGTCATTTGGGGTACCAGATCAGAAAATGTTTATAACCAACTGGTTATTGTGACCACACTTCCAAAAGAGTTGGAATGCTGCACAAAATGCAAGTAAGTACAGAATGCAATGATTTGCAAACCTTACAAATCCATATTTTATTCACAATAGAACATGGAAAACACATCAGATGTTTAAACTGAGACATTTTCCTATTTCATGAAATTTATTACTTCATTTTGAACTTGATGGCTTCGAGATGGTTCAAAGAATTTGGGATTGGGACAACAGAAGGCTGAAAAAGTAAATGGTACTAATAAGAAACAGCTTTAGCTTTAGCAACAGGTCAGTAACATAACTGGTATAAAAAGAGAGGCCAAGTTTCTCAGAAGTAAATATGGGCAGAGGTTCACCCATTTGCAAATAACTGGGATAATTTCATATGTTCCTCAATGTAAAATTGCAAATACTTTGGATATGTCATCAACGACAGTACATAATATCATCAAAAGATTCAGAGAATCTGGAGAAATCTCTTTGCACAAAGGACAAAATCAATATTGGATACCCATGGTTTTTGGGCCCTCAGGTGGCACTGCCATAAAAACAGGAATGATTCTGTGCCATCAATATTGAAAAGTAAATACAGGTTTTAGCCAACATACGCTGCTATCCAGATTACATCTTTTTCAGGGAAAGCTTTGCATTTTTCACTACAATGACAATGCTAAACTGCATCTATTACAACAGCATGATTTTGTTGAAGAAGAGTCTGGGTGCTGAACTGATCTGCCTGGAGTCCAGAACTTTAACCAACGGAAAACATTTGGCACATCACGAAATGAAGAACTTGACAAAGAAAAGCGAGGACTGTTGAACAGTTAGAATCCCATATCAGACAAGAATGGGACAACACTTCTCTCCCAGAAGTCCAGTAACTGGTCTTCTCAATTTCCAGACTGTTGATGAAAGAAGAGGGGATGCTACTCAGTGGTAAACATGACCTTCAAAATGACTTTTTTTTTCCTTATAATGGTGACTTTTTTCAGTTTTAACACTGATTTTTCTCTGTTCTGTTTTCAGTAAGATATGGATTAATTAGATTCACAAATGAATACATTCTGTCTTCATTGAAATTTTACAGCGTCCCAACTTTTTGGTATTTAGGGTTGTATATACCCGAAGATGTTGACTTTAAAACAGTCTCGTTGCACAGTTTCTTTATTAGGCTATTTCCTTTTTGGATGTGTGAAATGGGTGAAAATAATATATAAAAGGTAAATATAAAGTTTACTCTCCCCCTAACCCCAACTCTTAATAGGTCACCAGTGACCTGGTGAATGTTAAAAGCTTTTTCAGTATCTGTTATAATTTTATGTTACATACCCTCAAACAAACAAGTCATCAATCACAGTACACTGACTAATACACAGTGAACTAAGAATCTTTATTGGCTTGTATGGTGCAAAATGTAGGGACATGTCAGATACAATTTGCAATATTCAACTACTACTGCATGACAAAGAATGCCTCCATTATACAAGCAGCATAATTCATATAGTACATGGGCCCTATTTATAAACTATAGAAATTGTCTGTTTCATTTGTTCAAATAAACATATTGTCATGTATTTTTGTTTTCTCAGTGCCAGTGTCCAAACCCCAGAAATAACATGCAATTAAAATAAAATTCTGTAAAATTTAATGAAGTAAAGTCATTAAATAATATTACCTTTTCTGCTTTTTTCAGTCAATGGGAAGCCAAGCATTATGAAGCTGCATTCCCAATTTAGAATATATGGTAGATTTATTTGTTTATTTGATTTGATTATGCTTTGGTTCAACAGGTAAAGACTACAGCTGTTGTGATGGCCCCGGCTGTAAACAAAAATCCTATTAGGTCATGATAAATGGTTATCTTTCTGTGAGAAAACTGTTCCATCTCTCTACCGTGTGCCTCTTAATTATGTTCCTTGGCCCTGGTGAATTTAAAGAGGTAAATAATGATATGATTTTTTTATTACGATTCATCAACTTTGCCTTTCATTGCCGTTTGAGCTGGAGAGTGCCCCGAGTCATCATCTCTCATTAAGTAATGAATAGTGATTGGTATGAAATTACTTCACCCCACTCTGCTGCCTGTCCATTAGTCCGTTAATCAACAGCATATGACTGCCAGGCTGCACAAAATCCTCTTGCAAACAAATCACCCTCGCCCTCCGTCCCTTCCCTTACCCTAAAATACAATTCCTGATTTGCATAATGAGGGCCAAAGGAGGGCAATGTTTGCTCATAATCAAAATGCATTTATTCACAGGAAGCTGTCCTGTTTCACCCGCTTAATTCACACCTGCTCTTTTCTGTAATCAAAGCCAGGGTTCAGGTGGAAGCACAGGCCTTGTAATGTGTTCTCATTGGGCCCAGAGTCTATGAACTGACAAAAGAAGAATGTTTATGATTCAGCAAGCTAGCACGAGTACAAAGGAATCAGGAATGTTAACCTTTGCCAACACAATATATAAACAGCCAATGATTCCAGGATTCTGCTGTTGTCTCTTTACATGATAAATGCATGCGGCGTGACAGAATATTTGATAATAATGCACAAAGTATCACCATTTCATCCTCAATGACAAATAAATGCTGATGTTGCTCTGTGTCCTCTAGATGTGTAAATAGTCAAATAGTTAAACATTAGAAGAATAATTTGTTTTTCAAACCACTTTGTGAAGCCATGATGAGCTAGAGTTGGTTTTCTTTGCACAGTATGTAGCAAAATCTGGCCGCTACTAGCAGCTTTTTGATGCTAATAGCGTTAAAGCCACTGCTCAGCTTTAAGTTAATGCTAACATAGGCCTGCTACAGACCATCTGCCAAAATAAACATTGTGCACGCTTTTACTATAGGTGTAGTTTGGTTGTAAGGTTGAGAAAACAATCTCTATGACAATCTTTTGCAGTGTTATTTTGATATAATAAAACTAATTTTTTCAAGAGTGGCCGGGCCTAAATGCATGAAATTGGGGCAGCCAAAATGGACAAAATGACTTTATGTGCCTGATTCAAAAGTCCAAAATGTAGTTCAAACAAAAGCAAGTAAACCAACTTTGGGATGGGAAAACATATCTGGGAAACTGACACAAAAGTAGAGAGAATAACTGAGCTGCACAACAAGGTGAAACAAAGGCAGGAGGAGGAAAAACAGGACTAAAAAGGACTAAAAACATGCTTCTCCATCTCTGTCACACCGGCTTGGCTGGGGATGAGAAACAGATGGAGAATGAGGGACGGGTGAAAGCGATCAGAAGGCAATCAAGAGGGACGACAGAACAAGAAGCAAAAACAAAAATGAGACACATGAGGAAACCAACTATCAAAGTAAAATAAGAAATCATCACATGACAAACAACTAAGAGCAAGATATGAAGAGTTAAACTTACTGTATATGATAACATAGACAGACGGATACAAAAAACACTGACATATAGAAGCTATGAATGCTGGGAACCTGAGAACTAAACAAAACTCCAGTCACAGAATGTTTAGACTGGTTAGCTGGTGGGAAGTGTGAGACGATCATAAATGTACCACATAACATGAATCCTCCCCTGCATTTAAGTACACTCCAACTAGTCTTCGTAGCCTTAATGAATATAATATATTTTATGCTGAACAAATCAAAACAAGCAAGCTTTCAGAACACTTTCTTCCTATTATTTCCACCACAAATGCTTTGTGATGGTCTGTATGTCTGGGTCAGTCAGGGTCACATTTTCACGTCTCCTCTACTGTCACAGTTTCCCAAAGCCCTCTCCAGATCCCAGGTGCTCATTCTGATTAGCATCTTGCCACAGAGTTTCAGCACAGCACCTCACAGAGGTCACCTGTCAATCAAGCCATGTGTTTGGCACTCTGACGTCTCTTTGATTTACTGCTTGATTTTGTTTGGAGAGTAACCTCTTTCCTTTTGCCGCTGAGCCACTGTAGCTTCTGATGCTCGGGGTTGCTTTTCTTGTGCACCTGAAACTTTGTGCCTTTGATTTTTTTTTTTTTCAGTCCTGATGATGAAAATTAAATTGTTGCACAGTGATTATTATGTTAATGACCAACAGGGAGAATAGCTATATATGCATTTTTCTGATTGTGACATATTGTATTCTTACCTTTGCCATCTGAACACTTACATTGTTAATAGATGGTTCTTAATTCATTCAAGCTAGGCACCAATTCAATCTAAATAATAAAGGCTGAGATGCTTTAGAAAAGCCGATCAACATAATTCACAGTTGTTACCATAATGATGACAAAGGACTGTCACAGATGCGTGGAACAAAGATTTATTTTTAATGTTTGATAGAGGTATTTCTTTTGCATTTAAATTAGACATTTTTTTTTCTTTTAAATTGAGTCTTGAAGAACAACATGTATCTCTTGGCATTCTTATATTACCAAACAGAACCAGTGACAGTCCCAGTGAAACATGTAAATGTGAACATGCTTTGACCTAACAAGGACATCTTGTTAACCAACATCATTCTGTAAGATGAAATGAGTAAAAGCATGCTTATCCATCTCTGTCAGAAAAACAAGCAGCCTAATAGAACGGATAAGGTCATCACCAAATGTCAAACGTGTTTACCCTCCAGAGGCAGACAGATCGGCCAGTATTCATCATAAACACAACAGGTTCCCATTACGGAAACATTGCCTCATCCCATTTTGAGCTGCGCTGGCCATTTACTCCGGCTTAATTGTGTGAAAATAAAAGGAAAAGAAAGGTAGATGCGGGAAAAGTCCGGAGCTCTCTTTTCCAGAGGAACGCTACAGGGGTGTTTAGGGACTGTAAAGGTCATCCTTTCATGAATGATGACACATTGCGAGCTTATTAAGCAGAAATTTAACCTGTAATCGGTCAAGGCAAGTGTGAGCCAGAGTGTTTGGAGGTAAGAAAACTTGAGGAAATGCAATGACTGCTGCACTCCTTGCAAAAAAATAGGAAACTACTGAGTGAGACCGGGTTTTTTTTTGTTTGGAAACATACACTATACATGAATCCTTGAGGGTATTTACTGTCCACCTGCTGTGCATGGCAACCCTAAGGATGAAAATGCTCTATAACCCACACCTCAGATTCGCTCATGTTGCTGTGTAATTCCTGTGCTTCATTACATGTGAGATGGAAGGTGAGTGCCAAAGAAAAAAAAAGTGCCACAGATGCTGGGACGATTTATGATTCTCTACAAGGCCCAAACTGCTGGAGATCAATAGAACAGGAGTAAAGAGAGGGGCTAGGAGTGCGGTGTGTCATCATTTTAATGAAATATAGATTTGGGACTATTAAACAGCTTGCTAGTGCGAGTAAAATTGCTCACTTTTTCACTGTTAAACAAAGCCATCCATTTAACTGTAGAAAAATCAATAGCGGCCTGTGACCAATATGTACCTTTCAACTGTGGCTACACTTACATTGAGCAGGAGCTAATAAATCAAAGCAAAGGGTGCTGCATCTTTTACAGTCATTGCATCAATATAAACTTCAGTAGCTCTCAGCAGTATCTCCTGCAGAGTCTCACCTGTGTGCGTGCTGCATATTATGCATAGATATGCATGGGATTGTGTATAGCAATATATTCATTATGTTAGTATGGTCAGCATTAATAAAACAAGGCTTCTTTGTGGTGACTCAAGACACTGCTTGGATTCTGTGGCCATCGATAACAACTTGCTGGAACTTACACTGTACAGGAGCTTCTAAAAGACTAACGGCATGGCCACAGTCACGAAAAGCAGCAGTTACTCATTTGAAAAGCGTGTCTTAGGTTATGACACTGTTAAATCACTACTGTATTTAATATGTGATGAGAGTGGCGCTAGGAGCAGGTAGGTACCTACACCACATTGATGAGGTATCAGTCTGATCCCGACACAAAAAGCTGAATCCTGTGTTGATGACACAGGACGATCTATGGGATCTGCTGAGCTATTCAACTGAATTAATTCAGTTGAATTCTATGTTAATCTTTGTTTATTATGCCACATCAGTATGAGTTACTGGCAGGATAGCTAACGCAGCTGACAGCAAAGGGTCAGTGGTTTGAAGGCATATCGTGACTGTGACAATAAGAGCTTTTCATTGGACGCTGCAATAGTTTTCTACTTAACTTTGATCAAATGAGCTAGCATGGCCGAACAACTCCAACCAGCGATCGGTCTGTCTCTCCTCCTCACTTGCGTTTGGTTTAGCACTCTTTGGGGAGCCATTATTGCACTTACAGTAACATAATGCATTCTTGTCAAATGAACTTTTATTTTTTTTATTTTGTTTTGCATGGCTCTTGTTGGCTTCACTTCACACGCAGCAGTGTGTGTGCATGAGGAGGTGCACTCACATTGGTAGCAGGAAAACTACTTGGACTTTCCCATTGTTCTGAGTGTTGGTCAGTCCAGCGAGTGCTGTCAAACAAATCATTTTTATACTGGCAAAGAGAAACTACTAAGATGGCAGTCAATCATGATCACTAATGAGTTAATAGGTCTTGGCCTTGTCAAGTTAGAAGATGTCAAGATCATTAAAGGATTGAAATGAGCGTATGTATATATTTGAGCCTGTTAGGAAAGGAATGGTTAAGATTCTCAGCCTCTTTCTCAGAATGAGGAATAGAGCCTATTAATTTAACACTGGTATGGAGCAAAGGTATCAGTACTGTATTGGAACTGGAAAAAGTTGGATCAATGCATCCCTAATATAAACAAGTTTTTCATCTTTACTGAGACAGAGTTCCTAATTTTGACATAATTGGGAAGAAGGCATCTTTGAAGTCTTTTTCATGTGTGAATTAAAGGACGTTTACTGGTCATAAATCACTCCAAGCTTCCTTACTGTAGTGCTGAAGGCCAATTTAGAGCAACTATACTGTTTAATATTGTGTTCCTGAGGTGTTCAGGGCCAAATACAATAACTTTGGTGTTTAAATTTAGGAGTAGGAGAAGTCAGAAGAGTTAGAAAGTAACCACTCGTCCTTATGATATGCTTGAAATTTACCTACATGTAGCTGATTTGTCTCATCTGGCTTTATAGAAAACTATACATGGTTTTGATCTCTGTAGCAGATGAAAATTTAATCAGTGCGTCTAAGAAAAAGAAAATAGGAGGGAATAGATATGTAAAGTGAAAATGTCCTCTCCTGCACTGGTTCCACTTTTCATATGTAGATGCTACACCCAGCATTTACATACGATGATATGAGCAGCTTGCTAACCCAATCAAAGTAAGAAAAGCATAGAAAGTACCATTTCTGTTCCTAATTTTTGATGTTGTCATTTGTAATAATTACCACCCCTCACAGAGAATCAGCTAAATTGACAATACCAGTGTTAATTTGGGTTTTTCTTTTGTATCTGTCAGCAGTCGTCCAGTTTGCATTACAAGTCTGAGACTGATTTGGTATTTTCTTTCACTCTCAATTGGCTCCTGTTGGTTTATATACAATATGAATATAAAATGTTTTTATTGTAGTGTGAATTCTCGGAGGACCAGGGTCTATTTTGTCTAGAATTTCTTTAGTTCCAAAAACTCCAAAAAGGGGGTGCAGCATGACGCATTTTATGGCCCCATAAAGTCAATACAAAATGTGTGTGGAGGAGCGCCGCTTCCTCTCCCACCCAGCACACAGTATTGCCACGAGTCACCAGAGTTATTAGTGCAGCACAAAGACGCAGCAGCATGGAACAAATGCACCAACTGTAACAATGTTGTGCCATTTCAACTTAAACCTTCTTTTCACTTGGATATTCCAAAGCAGTTTGTAACACTGAAGACAGTGTTTCATGTCAAATACTGGGTTTAAAATGAGCAGATCTTTGAACAGGAGGGGCAGAAGCAATCAGCTCGATGAGCACAGCATTGAGGAGTTGATTGAGAGATTTTGAGTCTGTAGGAAATGGCTGCTTGAACTTAATGAAGAGCTACCATTGGATGCAGAGTTTGTTTTGGACCATGGTCAGCATCACAGCTGGCAAGATCAATTAAAAGCAGTTGAATCCTCACCCAAAAAGCATCAGCATTTCTATAGCTTTATACCATTGCTCATATTTTCAAAGAAATGCCTTTCTTTGCCTTATCAAAGATAGCCTTTCACTTTGTCCTTACATCATTCAACTGCTTGACAGTCGGGGTGTTCTTGTGCTGACTGTACAGCTCGATTGATTTTCTTATTTCAATATCATTGAAAATCCGTTTTTTTTTTGCTTTGATCCAGTGTTGCTGGATCAAAGCGAAAAAATAAAAAGACAGCACATGCCCCAAGCAGTCATGTACATTTACGCGCATGCATATAGATAAGACTGGCGATAGTTAAGACTAGGCTTAAATTTTGTTGGTGCATCTAACTTTATACACATTCTATAGACTGTTATTAACAAAGGCTGGCTTAAGCCCACCATATACTAGAAAACTTTGCAAAGACTTATGAAAGACTGCTGTCTGCCACCCTATCACATCTAAAAACAACGTGTCATAAGTCAAAGGTTTCAGTCATAGTCTGCAAGATTTTGCAAAGATTGGGGCTCTTTCAGGGGTCACTAATCGCAAGACTACAACTAGACTGCCTATCAGATTATTTTCCATCATGCTCCTGGGGGGAAAGTGAAAAACTGTTGAACAATGGAGCAGAAACATAAGGAGCTTTTGGTCACAGATGCCCTTGTGTGTGCAATGTTCTGTTCAGGAAAAAAATGGCCCAAAGAAAAAAAAAAAAAGGAAGACGCTGCAGAATGTGAACATGAAGCTGAGAGTTTAGCGAGTTCATCACATTGTTTGATTGATGTGGACAGTCATGTTCCCATGATTTTGCATCAGCCAAACTGCATGTGAGAGATTTGACTTAATTTGATTTAAATGGTAAAATCTTCCAGTTTCTGGGGATGCAAGAGTGAGTGAGTGAGTGCTCAGTACTACATTTATTGTGGCCATCATTGTCTCAGATAGATGAAAAGATAAACTGCAAAAACACCAGGGTGTCTGACCCTAGTAAAGTCTATGTATATACATTCGTGCTGGTAAACACTGCACTCTGTATATGCATAACTGTATTAATATTAACTTGTTCTTCTTCATTCAGTGGTGCAGGTCAGCACTGTGATGGCAATAAAGTCTGTGTGAGCTACACAAGTAAATTTAGTCTCACTTAGGTCCACAGGTTATATGAAAAAAACGGTTTGAAGTCATTCATATTCAGTGACTATGACTATGTATTCGTTCATAATTTTAATATTTTTAGTTACTCGAGTAGGCTTTCATTTTTAATGTACTGCTTAAAAAAAAAAAATTAAGGGAAGACTTGATGAATGAAATAGTTGAAGTATTCAGGTTTTCGCTGACAGGCATTGTGTACTTTGCTAGGAACAAAATTATACAAGAGCAGTCAGTGGAAGCCAAAATCATCAACTTTATGAGGGTTGGATTCAAAATCACACAACACCAGCCTCAAGTGGACTGCCAAGAAAAGTTGACTCAAGAACTTGTGAGAGCTTCACAAGGAGTGAAGTGAGGAATATGAGGAACGCCCAACCCAAAAATACAGATGTACTGAAGAACTTTGATAAAACCTCAGCACCTACGCATTTGGTAAAAATGCAAATATACCCAATAAAAAATTAATCATAATTATAAACCACAGCCAAATAATAAAAATACTGTCTGCTGCCAGTGCTCTCCCTTAGCCTCCTGGCAGTAGAATCTTTAGGTGGCACAAATCCCCTGAAAGCACAAGCTCAAGAACACATAATTACAGGTCTCAGTAGATCCTAATGGGGGTGCATATGAGTGCACTAATGACTTCATTCATCATAATTCAAACACAAATGGCTAAGTAACAACCAGGAATAAGAAATGCTAAAATTTTCAGAAAAACTAGACCTCTGACTTTAACCTTGTGGTCAAGGTTGCCAAGATTCAAAATCCTCTGTTTAGTAGATGCATCTTTGGTAGATCACATTGTTCATGAGTTACCACATTCAGAAAGATGGTGGAGTGACAACATCAAAACAAAAATAAAACAGATTTCTTCTGGGATCACCAAATTCCTGCCCGAAACGCTGCCCATCTAACACAACGATAAACAACCCTCAGAGAAAAACAAAAGCAAGACAAAAACACCAAACCACAGTTTCAACACAACAATTAGAATCAATTAGAAGATATCTATGGATGCACAGCAAAGCTCTGTATCTGATTTTATACATTGTGTAGGTCAAAAATAATAATTACTGGTTGTTCAAAGTAAATAAAGTGAGTACACTTGATGTTTGTGGTGTTAATGCATTTCCAACAGGCTGTGATGTGTTATCTGGACACATTCTAATTTAACCCTGCGTGATATGTTTGTTTTGGGGTTGAACCACTGCATTTACACAGAAAGATCAGACAAGAGGTGATCCTCGTCCATGAGCTCCCTGTCTCTGAAAGCTGTGCTAATGGCCACTTTTAACGCAACCTAAGTGACCCTTAAAAGTGTGGGAGATGTTAAAGTGGAATAAATGGCTCCATAAAAGCCAGCCAGGATGTTTTGTCATCTTTCTTGAAAAATATCTGTGCAAAACATGTATTTTTCTTTGTCACTTTTTGTCAGGCAGACATGAGACCCAGAACCCCATACTTTATTTCAACACTTTCAAACAGCCATCCAGCCCATGACTTGGAGATATCAATTTGAGCCTGGCTAGACTGAATCTCTTTTCCGTTTTGCATAAAATTGACAGCCATCTGGGGAAGCCTTGGAAAATTGCCTTGCACTGAATAAGTGATGAAGAGATGAGTCTACTGTCAGTTGTAATAATGTGGCTGCTTTAAATTCATTGGCACCGTTGCAGTACATAATTACTGTAACTGGGGGATGCCATGTCTCTGGTCTGCATCGTGTAATGCAACCAAGCTTAGAGTGTTTTCAAAAGTGGTGTATTCCATTTTGGCTGCGCTGTTATCGTATTAGTAGCTCTTCAATAAACACATGGGCTGTCAATAGCTATTCACAAGATGCAGTGAACACAATGAACTAAAGAGGTTAACAAATCCATTGTGTAAATTAAGCATTAGCTCAAGGTTAAAAGCAGTAGTAGAGCCAAAATACAAAAGCTGCATGCCGGTGATAAAATCCTTGTGTCTGAAATCTGACAGTGGATAGGTGAGACTAATGAGCTAATCCACAAACGAAGCCAACACATAAGAAAAACTGCAGTTCTTCTAATGGCCACCTGAGGTTGACTTAAAATAGTATTAAAAAGCATAATTACGGCCTGGTACAAAAACAGTTTTGGCCTATGTGGATTTTTTTTTTGCTCCCATAACAACTGTGTGGTACCCAGGATGGCTCCAGGAAACAGGTCTAATCATGGGAGGGGTCATTCTGGGAGAAAGGAGAGAGTGATTACTCCAAATGATCCAAACACAAAAATTCTATGAGGAGTTGGAGAGACTGTTTACCTGCGCTACTGAGAGTTGCTTTCTGAGGGAGAGGCCACTGATTCGTTTTTCCACAGGAGAGGAGCCCATCGGAGGGAGAGCACGCTGGTGAGTGAACGAAGTGAGTGTTTCAAAGAGAGCCTTCAGGTGAGGCGGACCAGCTTGGCGGAGACAGTTTGGGTAAGTAATTCACCTTTTCAGCCAAAGGAGTTCACACCGGAAACAGGGAGACACGGGAGTTAGCACAGGATAACTTTTATACAAGGAACAGCGCTCCCCTCTGTTCCTCTCCTGGACTCAGGTAGTGTTACAGACTCCAAAACAACAAACTAGTGCTGGACTGTGACATTAAATTCTCCAAGAAATTACCTGTTTGCCATTGCTGCGGTTGTTGTAGGACGCTGTAAAAACGAAGGTGGGGTTTACAGTAATGGCGGTTCTAGTGTTAAAGTTAGGGGCGTTGCCACTTTGATTGACAGATGTGATGACCCAGGGAAATGCAGCCAGTTCCTGGCTGCTAGGCCTCACCTTCACTAATTTGAATCACTGAAGTGGACCTCACCACTGTGTATTTTGGTGCCTTTTAATGTAATTATCTTATAAATTGCTTGTTAAGGGTTCAACCCATGCAAGTAGTTTTACTTCAGTTCTGGTGACATGCCCGTATTATTATTAGTCTTTTTCTTAGTACTAATTAGCAGATAGGTGTTTATGGATGTAACTTTCTAGCAAATCTAGTTAGTTTTAGCTGATAACTTAGAACATCACACTCATCCAAATGGTTTTAGGCTTCAAACTGTGGAGTCCAAGGTAATGGACGACATCTCCATTGCTCTTTGAACATATCTTTAGAAATACATATTGATAAAGTATGTCTAGCGTGACTTCTGCAGTATCTTAGAGGTCTAATAACTTTTTGGTCTATCAATTTTGTTCTTGGACTGAAGTTAAGGCTAAACATTACCGCATGTATACTGTAGCTAGAAAGGAAAAAGTCAGGTTGGAAACCTTCAAGCTAAGACATACAAAAATCTTAAAATGTGGGACTGAATTTGATAAGCTGAGTTCGGCAAAGACAAGTCCTGTTTTAGATCAATTTTCCACCAACGCTCTCAAGTCCAGCTTAGCATTTTTTTCCCCACTATTGATTGTGAATAATTTAAGCAGGGTAATTATCATTCCAGCCTCACTGCTGCCAACAGGGCTAAAGAATTTTGGGGTTGTATTAATCTGAAGTAACCTAATAATTTACCTCATGGTCTAATTAGCACTCCCATTATGATCACATTAGCAACCTGGTTTCTCTTGTGAACCTGGATGGCAACAAAATTACCTCCTATGAACACTCTTTAAGTACTGATAATGATGGCAAAGAGAAAGTTGATGAGGTAGTTACTCCAAAAGGCCAAATTAATTAACCAGCAGATGTCTGTATTTTACTAGTTAAATAATCCTGATGGTTCTATCAGGGTTGTCTCAGTCGTGCTTTGAAACTTCCACTGCGTTACAGAAAACCCCTCTTACAAACTGAGGGTCTGAATATTAAAGATGTTAATCAGACGGACAGCTATAATGGAGTCTGATCTCAGAATGTATTATAGACAGTATAAAAGACTGACGTAGCTTGGTGTGTTTTTGGTATCACGTGTTAAAAAATGCTCTAAAACACACAACACAGTGGGGACATCCAGTTCTACAGGAAGAAGTTGTGGATGAGGCGTGCAATACTCCGACCAGCTCCAGCAGCCTTTACACACATCCATTGACTTTGGTCATGGACATAGCTCAATAATCCAGGTGGAAGATGTATATAAAAATAAATAGATAAATAAAACTCAACCTCAAAAGTGTCACCATTCACGGACTTCTGGCAACAATTACTATAATAATTATAATGTTATGATCATGTTAGGAGTGAATTTCTCAGCTTTCAGAAGCCATTTCAATTTTTCGGATAGGACAAACGGTCACGTAATTACAGTAATTTAAAGTGCGTTTGATCAGACGTCTCAGCGGTGATACGCTCGGCGTTAACCAGCTGTTCATGGAAAGTAAGAGCAGGTAGCAGGTGTATCGGCAGTGATTGCCCGGTGTTGACTCCCTCTTGGAGCCAACCGCAAGAGGTACCTACAGGAACTGCAGTTTTTTTGAGGTTTCCCTTTGTTATTTACACAATACTTGGCCAGTAGCAGTTGCTTCTGAATTAAATGACTTTCTACTCTCCTGTCTTGTAGACGGCATATAAAAGACATTATATAGCCACCATGATAACACCCAGCCTTAAGTTGTCATTAGAGGATCTGCAGTTTTTGCCTCCTTTTTCAGTCCTGCCGGTTAACTTGATCTCAACTTACTCTAGAACTGAAAGTCAGGAAACCTCTGCCTTTGATTTTAACAGTAATACTTTGATTTTAACAGTTAAATATCGAATATTAACTACTTAAATTCCTCTGATTTCAAATTTCAGAAACTAGAAGATGTTATGTTTCAAATCACATTTCTTAAATGCCCTTTGTTCTTTTGTTTTCCATTTTTCATTTAGGCTTGCCAAACAGGTCCAGCCTAACTCTGTTTCTCACCCTAAACTGCCCACCAGCAACCTAGTTGACATTAAGAGGTAGTCAAAGGGAAATATTTTGGATTTATAACTTAGTGGTCCCAAATTATCTGGACTTAAATCATGACAAAGGTTTTGCTGCTTTTTTGTAAACACTTTTTTTTTTTCTGTTTGTTTGGGATGCTGTCCTCTCCCTTGGAATCAGTGCTATTGCTTGTGCTTATAGAGCTCTGCTTTCATTTAAATTTGGCAAATATTTTTGGCCAATTTATTTTTGTTGCTGTAGCACAGGCATCATTCTCCTCCTCAGTGAGCCTCACCATCACTGCTGTGAAGCTACAGATGTTTCTTCAAAAACAGCTGACAGACACTCAATATCACCCCGACACAAAGTAACATGAATACTTACACTACATAATGGTCCTCTCTGCCAACGCACTAGCGGATCTTAACGTGCTCAGTGACACGCACGCATGATTGGATACACCCCTTCTTTCACAGGGAACATGGAAATGTGGCATTTTAACAGTATATATGCTTATTTGAAACTGTAGTAGAGTGATGTGTTCTGTTATTTTGTACCAAGAAAAAGTAATATGAGTACTTGTTTCACCTGACACTCTTAATATCTTAACTTATGGTATATAATAAGAATTTTTAAGCCTCTATTAAATATGTACAGTCATAGTTTTACAGTCACACAAACTATAGCATTTTTTACATGCTTTTTTATACTGCACTTATATAAATACTCGAAAGGATAAGTAATACTTTTTATCAGTATTAATAATTCAACTTTGCTCCAGTGTATTGCGGTGTCTAAGTTAAATGATTAAATGTTTTCTAAGTGTTAAATAAAGTGTAACAGGTTAAACGAAACATTAGTGTCTTTTTTAACTAGAATTAATTTGTCCCCTTATCAGCTTGATGTTTTCTTAAAAAGAAGAAAATGCAAATGGCAGCCTCAAAGAACACGACGTCTTCATTGTTAACCCAAACAGGAAGAGAGACACCTGCATCTATGCATATCTCATTAATCTTTTTACAGCCCGTCCTCTTTCTTACTGTTAAATATGCATCGGAAAGAATGGAGTCATTGAGTATATTTGGCACATAAAAGATACAGGCTCATCATTAAAAATCCATGTAAGCCCTTTAAACCTGAAGAGAGGTGATTTCATGCTTGGCTGCATCATTTCGTAGGTGCTACACTCCACCGCCACAATACAAAACACACAGACACACATGAGAACACGCACGGCATCAGACGGTGACGTCCTTGGTTCTGCCTCCCCCGTGTGAGGCTCGGCGGGATGGATGCGGTGTCTGAACTAATGGAGCAGGGAGAACACAGGCTGCCTGTGAATAGAAGGAGGTGGAGGAGAGATCAGGGTGCTCTTGAAGCACCTCTTTGCATTCGCACAACAGCAGGTTACTGTCATCGGGTTTTGTTTTTATTTTTTTTTTTTCTAAGCAGCAGGGTAATATTTAGTGGCAAAAGATGTCACAGATTTTTAGGGAGTTCCAACCAGAGATGCTCCCTTTAGACTATTTCGGGTCTACAATTTAAAGGTCCCTTCCTTTTGTTTACATCTGGCTTTGCACTCATACATCAAATCATTGCTTGCAATATGCTTCTAAATCAGACTTATGCACTAATGATACAAATGTGCCAAAAAGTCCCCTAAAGAGCATCTGCGGTTCCATAACCATAAAAACATTTTGCCTCTGATTAATGTGGTATTCTTAGGCTCATGGCTCTCCTTAGCAGACCACCAGACGAGATGTTCAATCAACTATGCATGACTTGACCTTAATGGATTTTGCAATGGGAGGCTTGGGTTGGTTATTAGGGAACCAGCTCATGTGGAACAACCTTGTCCCCTTGGGAGGGGAATTACACCAGTTCAGAGGAAACCCACATTATGGCTCGAGGAGAACAGAGGAAAGCACAATTTCCTCTCTCCTGTCATACATCTTTCAGTTTAAAATGAGCCAACTGTGTGGTCTCAAAAGAAAACTTTCCATCTGCTGCTTGATTATGAATTCCCTGTCCTTTCTCTTTGCTTTATGGTACTATTGGTCTTTTGTCAGCTTATCTTTAGAGTTTAACGTCATCTGTTGTGACTTACTTGCGTGCTTGCCGCATTCAAACTAGATATATCTAATGATAAAACCAGCTTTCATGTGCTCATGACTGCCTCGTGATTACCTACATGTGTTTAAATGGGTAGTTTTCATTAGACCCCAAGCATCTCTGAAGTCGCTTTGAAAATTAAAGGGATGAATTTTGCGTTTGGTTAAAACGATGACCGTCACTGTGGCGGCAAGCAAAAGCCTTGATCATCAAGCTCTGTTTACCCCATTTCAATCCGCACACATCGGTAAATAAACAAACAAAATGGCCCAGTGTTGAATTAATTTCCTCCTCCAGCTGTGTACTCTAATTGGCATAATAAGCTGAAAGGTTATCAACACTTCATGAGCCATTATTCAAGCACCTAGCTGAAGCTCACTTCCACCTCCCCCAGCTTCCTTCGGCACCTCTGAAGTGCATCTGTGCTACAAAGTGAGAAATAAAGCATCTCACTGTAGGCATGCTTGTCGTTGAGACAATGCAGCTGTAATTATAAAAGGGACATAAAGAGACAACGGCATGTTGATTCATGGCTACGGATTGAATTAAGATGTGTAAATCAATTGAAGACTTTGAGCTGAATTTAGAAAATTTGAAATGAAAAGACTGGAGACACCTACTATTACTTAAGCCCAATCAATATAGATACCGATTTTTAAGGAGTCAGTATTTTAAATGAATGAAAATGAGTTTCTTAAACAAAGGACAAACAGTGGGAGGATCAGGTGCCTTGCAGGAGCACCACAACTGGAAAAACAGCTGTGAGTAAAGTTACCTCAGTAATGGACTAATTGTAATAAGGGGACACTCTATATATATCCCACTTTTACAGCACATCTTAAAAAATGGATTGTAGCAAAGTCAGTGTGTATTTTCTGCTGACCACACCTGTAATGTGTGTTTACAACAGCAGCTTGTTCCAGCAAGCAGGTCAAGCTGATAACACTTGAAACATGAGTCACTAACATGAGTGCACTAAGAAATACATAGCAACTGTTAAGTGTTTCCTCTATTGAAAAAAGAGGAATTACTGTGTAGTGCAGTTTATACACTGCTTAAAAAATTTAAAATGAAATTGCATTAATCTCAGACCTGAGGTGGAAGGGTGTAAACATGAATCTAAACCTAAATCTGAATTTGTACAGTATAAATAAAAGTGAAAAATAATGTAGAAGTACTAAAATTTACAATTTAGTTGAAATAAATAAAACAATAATAATAATAATTACAAAAAATGTCAGAGACATGAAACACATAGCAGTTAAAGTCTTTGAAGTGAAAGTGCATAATATGGATAAAGTGTTGTGTGTGCACAGTGTTCCTGAGTAATTTGGTGGTCCCGTGTATTGGCTGTGGATGGGGGGAGTCAGGATCAGGGGCTCGTGAGTGCAGGGGGCCGGAGGAGGTGGGGCAGAGCAGGGAGGGTGTTGAGTGAAGTCGATGAACAGCATTCTGACACAGCGGTCTTTATATCTCAATGGGAGAAAAAACAATCATGCTGGGTATCTATACTGATGTGGAGTGGGTGATGTGTTAGGAACAAAAGGATGCCACATTGTTTGATGGAAATGAAAATTATCAACCTACTGATGGCTGAACTCAAAAACACCCTGAAAAACAAAGTGAAAAAAATGATGCAGCAGGCAAGTCCATTGTTGGAAAACTTGTTCAGTTCTCAGATAATCAGGCCCACTCGACCAGCTCTCATAGTAAGAGTTTAATTCTTGCAAGAGGAGCAGTCGCTCTCATCTCAGGCATCAGCAAATGCACGCAGACCAGTCTCAGCAAGTCACGCTTTACACAAATACAATGCATACAATAAAACTGCAAAGCCTAAGAGCCAGGTAAAGACAGAAAACAAGCTCTGTGACTTCCCACTGGACTGCAATGTTACGTTTATATCTCTGAAATTCTCACCTCTGGAAAGGCTATGGAGATGGGAACAATTTAAAGGTTGTTTACAGTTCACTAGTCCCTGTATCCAACAGGTTCAATAGTTGCCTGATGTCGGGGCATGCTCCTAATGAGATGATGAATGGTGTCCTATGGGACCTCCTTCCATATCTGGACCATAGCATCACTGAGTTCCTGGACAGTCAACCTGGTGGCAATAGATGGAAAAAAACACAAGCTAATGGTTCTCCTCTAGTGCACCTGTTATCAATTTCATTAACACCAAAGCAACTGGAACTGATGAACAACTCCCTCTGCTACTGAACTGACCGAATCAATATCCCAGAAGTTTAATTGACTTGATGCTATACTCTGATTAAAAAGTGTTCCTTTAATTTTTTTGAGTACTTTATAATAAACAAAGAGTAAGGAAGTTTGTGTTCGATCCATTATTTCTTTGTAGTCAAAATTTTTCTTGGAAATAAATCTTATATTGTTGGAAAGCCCATTTATTTCCCCTGAAATGGGGCCACATTTGTAAAGAAAATGCATTTGTGGGTTGAGCAGCAGAGCTGCCAATCTTCTCTGCCAAATTCCAAACAGCCCATTCTGCTATTGACTCTTGTTTGGTGTCATTTATTGGATTGAATGATTGAAGTCTGAAGAAACAACACGTACTTGTCACAAGTCAGCCAATGTGGCTGTGTTCATCACTCTGGCACACACAGCACACCCAAGCTGATCCCACAAGTGTTCACTGGGGTTGAGGTCTGGACTGTAGGCAGGTTGCTCCATCCTCCACCAAACAAGAGTCATGTCAAGAGTCAAGGCAAGGATTAAATGGTGGATTTCTGGGAGGAGTTGAGACAGGTGGTAGGGAAGAGTTACCTGATGACTGGGAGTACAACTGTAGTGCTGAAGGAAACTTCCAAGAAGGTGTTTGGTGTATCCTCTGGACAGAGGAAAGAAGACAAGTAAATGTGGTAGTGGAATGAGGAATTACAGGAAAGTATTCAAAGGAACTGGTTAGCAAAGAAAAAGTGATATAGGGCAGGAAGATAAAGAAAGTAGGCAGTACTTGGGTGTACAGCAAAGAGAGAGATGGCAAAGGGAAAGGAATTGGCTTATAGTAAGTTGCATGTGAGGCTGGACAGGAAAAGAACTTGTCCTGATTGGCTAGTCAGAAAGATCGAGCTGGAAAGGATGTGCAGTACATTAAGATGATTAAGGATAGATTATATCAGTAAGCAGCTCTGAGCCCCTTCTTGTTTACAACAGTGATGGACAGGTTGACAGATGAGGTCAGACAGGAGTCTCCATGGATTATGACATTTGAATGACATTGTGATCTGTAGTGAGAGCAGGAAGCAGGTGGAAGAGAACTTGGAGAGGTGGAGGTATGCTCTGGAGAGAAGAGGAATGAAAGTCAGTAGAAGCAAGTCAGAATACATGTGTGTGTGAATGAGAGGCTAACAGGTTTAACAGTGAAAATGGAAGGAGTAGAAGTAGTGAAGGTAGATGAGTTTAAATACCTGGGGTCTACCAACTAAAGCAGTGGACAGTACAGAAGAAAAGAGCGCAGGCAGGGTGGAGACAAGTGTCAGGGGCGATTTGTGACAGGAGACCAGCAAAAGTAAAAAGGGAGATTTACAAAATGGTAGTGAGACCTGCTATGTATGATTTGGAGCTGATGACACTAACAGAAAGACAGGAGGCCTACCTGGAGATGGCAGAACTGAAGATGTTAAGATTTTCACGAGGCTTGACCAGGATGAGCAGGATTAGAAATGAGTACATCAGAGGGACAGCTCAGGTTAAGCGTTTTGGAGACAAAGTCAGAGCAGCAGGGCTGAGATGGTTTGACATGTACAGAGGAGGGGTAGTACTGGATGAAGGGCACTAAATATGGAGCTGCCAGGCAGGAAGAGAAGAGAGAAGATTCATGGATGTAGTGATGGAGGACATGCAGAGGCGTGACAGAAGAGGATGCTAGGGATACGTTGAGATGGAAGCGGTGGAGCCGCTGTGACAACCCCTAAAGTTAGGAGCTGGAAGAAGAAAAGGAAGAAGAATGTGAGGTTTTCTGTCTGCTTCTTGATTTATTATTTACAATTTGATTCCTTGTGTTTGAGTTTATCCTGGCCATCCCCAGTGTTTCCCTCAGTGTAAAGTTACTATGTGTTTCTCTAACCTCTGTATTTCTTAGTTACTTCCTGCTTTAATTTGGCAGCTTTTATTTTGTTTCCTGTGTCTTGCATTTAGTTTTACTTCCGCTTCCGGCGCCGCGCGAGCAGGCAGCCAGTTTCAGCAGCTCCGCACTCATTTCGTGTTTTTTCTCATTTTGTTTAGTATTAGATGTGTTTTTGAGTTTCTGTATCTTCTGCTCTTTTTCCCCATGATGGAGCAGACTTTTTTCTGGAAAACTTTGTTTTTGATTTTTACCCTTTTTATGGTGTTTATGTTTGGAGACTGCGAGAGTGGCCACACTCCTATTGTTTACTCTCGGGACCAGCTGTTCTCCATCGGGAGCTCCGCTGTGCCTACTCCTGCTGAACGACTCGATATTCCCCGCGAACTGAGAAGGAAGAGACGCGGGAGACGTGCGGGCATAGGTCGTCGTTGCCAGAGGAGAAGGTACAGGCCCGTCATCCCGTCCATCATCATGGGAAACGTGAGATCTCTTCCCAACAAAGTGGACGAGCTGGCGGCGCTAACGCGACATCAAAGGAGCTACCGGGAGAGCAGCCTCATGTGCCTGACGGAGACGTGGCTAACCGAGCTAACCCCGGACTCACACATAAACATGGACGGCTTTCATTTGATCCGTGCCGACAGAACCAAGGAGAGTGGTAAGAAGAGGGGCGGGGGTCTGGCTGTGTTTGTGAACGATAGATGGTGCAACTCCAGACATCTAACCATCAAAGAGACGCTCTGCAGTAAGGACATTGAACTGCTCGCTGTTAGCTTGAGGCCGTACTATCTTCCTCGGGAGTTTTCACATGTTATTGTGATAACTGTGTATGTGCCGCCCTCTGCTAACGCTGCTGCAGCCTGCGATGTCCTCCATGCTACTACCAGCAGACTCCAAACACAGCACCCACAGGCCCTCTTTCTGATCTCAGGGGACTTTAACCACGTCTCCCTGTCCTCCACTCTCCCCACCTTCACCCAGTATGTCACCTGCCACACCAGGAATACCAACACACTGGATCTACTGTATGCCAACATCAAGGAGGCATACAGCTCATCACCTCTGCCTCCCCTGGGGGGCTCAGATCACAACCTGGTTCATCTCCAGCCTGTGTACAAACCCTTGGTACACAGAGAACCAGTTGTGACACACACAGTGAAGAAATGGTCTGAGGAGACTGAAGAAGCTCTGAGAGACTGCTTTAGCTCCACTGTGTGGGAAGAGCTTTGTGCCCCTCATGGGGAGGACATCGACAGCATCACGGACTGCATCACTGAGTACATAAATTTCTGCGTGGAAAACACTGTGCCCACCAGGAGGGTACGGTGTTTTTCAAACAACAAACCCTGGATCAACTCCGAAATAAAGGCTCTCCTGAAGGAGAAGAAGAGAGCCTTTAGATCAGGAAATAAGGAGGAGCTGAGAGCCGTGCAGAAGGATCTGAGAAGGAAAATCAGGGATGGAAAAAACATCTACAGGAAGAAGATGGAGGACCAGCTACAGCAGAGCAACATCAGTGGGGTTTGGAGGAGTTTGAACTCAATTTCAGGCCACAAACCAAGCCCTAGGATTGTGGGAGACTTAGAGTGGGTTAACAACCTGAACCAGTTCTTTAACAGGTTTGACCAGCCACCCACCCCTCCCCCAGCCCAGTCCCCCCTGCTGTCAGCCCCACCATCTTTAATGACTGCCAACCTTTCTTCTTCTTGGGACCTCACACCTCTCAGCTCTCAGCCATCACCCACCCCCTTCACTTCTGAGGACTCCATCTCACAACCCCCACCCCCCACCTCCATCTTGTCCCTCTCAACTCATCATGTGAGGAAGGAGCTACGTAAGATCAAGGTGCGAAAGGCTGCTGGTCCAGACGGCATCAGCTCCAGGCTCCTGAGGTGCTGCGCAGATCAGCTGTGTGGCATCATGGGATACATGTTCAACCTGAGCTTGAAGCTGGGGAAAGTACCACAACTGTGGAAGACCTCCTGTGTGGTACCGGTACCAAAGACCAAACATCCAAAGGATCTTAGCAGCTACAGGCCGGTAGCCCTGACATCGCATCTAATGAAGACCCTCGAGAGGCTGGTCCTCAACCATCTACGCCTCATGGTGTCGTCTTCGTTGGACCCGCTGCAGTTCGCCTACCGGCCTGGCATCGGGGTGGATGACGCCATCATCTACCTCCTGCACCGAGCTCTGACCCACCTGGAGAAGCCTGGAAGCACTGTGAGGATCATGTTCTTTGATTTCTCCAGTGCTTTTAACACCATCCAGCCAGGACTTCTGAGAGACAAGCTGGAACTGTCAGGAGTGGACCACCACATCTCCGAGTGGATACTGGACTACCTCACTGACCGCCCACAGTATGTGAGGACACAGGGCTGTGTCTCTGACAGGCTGGTCTGCAGTACGGGGGCCCCACAGGGAACTGTGCTGGCACCGTTCCTCTTCACCCTCTACACTGCAGACTTCTCCATCAACTCCCCACGCTGCCATCTGCAGAAGTTCTCTGACGACTCTGCCATAGTTGGCCTCATCACAGGTGAGGATGACTCAGAGTACAGACAGTGGACTCAGGACTTTGTGGACTGGTGCCAGCGGAACCACCTCCTGATCAACGCCGCTAAAACCAAGGAGCTGGTGGTGGATTTCCGCAGGCGCAGACCCACCACACGGACACCGGTGAACATCCAGGGAGTGGACATTGAGATAGTGGACTCTTATAAGTACCTGGGTGTTCACCTAAACAATAAACTGGACTGGACTCATAACACTGATGCGCTCTACAGGAAGGGTCAGAGCAGACTCTACCTGCTGAGAAGGCTGAGGTCTTTTGGAGTGCAGGGGACACTCCTGAAGACCTTCTATGACTCTGTGGTGGCATCAGCCATCTTCTATGCAGCAGTATGTTGGAGCAGCAGCTTATCTACAGCTGAGAGGAAGAAGATAGACAAGCTCATCAGGAAAGCCAGCTCTGTCCTAGGATGTCCTCTCGACTCAGTGCAGGTGGTGGGAGACAGAAGGACTCTGACCAAAATAACATCACTGATGGACAAGGTCTCCCATCCCATGCATGAAACTGTTGCTGAGCTGGAGAGCTCCTTCAGTGACAGACTGCTGCATCCTAAATGCACAAAGGAGCGTTACCGTAGATCCTTCCTCCCAGCAGCTGTAAGACTTTATAATCATCACTGCTCCCAACAAAAACCACAATAACCTACACAATGTAGGATAATATATAATATACTGTAAATAGTCCGGCCTGTTAAGGTTCAACACACAGGCACATCATGTACATTGTATATAGTGTTATTATTAGTAGTATTAAGGTTAATATTGTTTGTTGATTTTATATATATTTATATTCTTTTCTTAGTGTGAATTATTATATTTTTACTTATATTTATAATAACTGCGGCTGCTGTTACACCCAAATTTCCCCTCTGTGGGACAATAAAGGCTGTTTCTTCTTCTTCTTCTTCTTCTTCTTCTTACTTCCCTTCTGTCATCATCCTGAGTATTGAAGCCCCGCTTTTCCATTTAATGATATTTGTTGTATTTTTTTTTTTTCGATTTTATCAGCCAATATAAAGGCTTGTTTTTAGTTATTCAGTCTGTCCTAGAGGCTGCATTTGGGTTTCTTTAACAAATCTTTAACAAACACCAGTTTTTAATGCTTTAAAAATATCTTGAATGCACACCATTAATGTTTTTAATTTTTTAAAACTTTTTCTTAGCACAAATTTAGTGCAAGCTTACAGCAACCATAAGGAAGATGTATAGGATATAGGCAAGCAATCATCATTGTCCATCAATTAAAGAATTTATTTTCATTACGCATTACAGTATTACTAAAGATGCAAAGCTAATAATGCATTTTAGCATTGGAGAAGAGGTTCCAAATTGTTCATACATATATTTAAAACCACTAAAATTAGCTATTATATACTTCAGGGTTATGGTTATGTTATCCCCTATTATCAAATGTTTATGTGCCTGTTACTGATGTTAATTGTTCATGTACTGCTCAATGGGAGTAAACATGATGCAAAGCAATTAATGTATATTTCACAGTTGAGTTTTATCAGTGAAAAAAAGTGTTGGACACGGTGCTTGTCATTGTGCTGCATGGAGGTGAGATTGTACTTGCATAAAATTTCATCAGGAGCGCAGTAGCTGTTCCCATCTGCTCAGCACAATGACAAAACTCTCGCCAAGTCTGAGGATGTACCGCCAGAGGGGAAAGCCAATCAAATTAATCACTTACTCTTCAACCCTGCTGGGAATCACTGTGTGCATGAATAGAGAAAACTGTATTTATAATGGGCCACGACCCACTGATAAGTACCATGGGTGGAGTGTATGATTAAATTAATGAGAGCTGGTCACATGTTGCTTGCAGGGGGTAAGAAGCCTAAAATACATCTTGATGTGAAGCCAAAAAAAAAAAAAAAAAAAGAAAAAGAAAAGAAAAGAAAGAAACCGGGGCTATTATGGAGAACTTTAGAAAAATGAAATCATCATGAGTTGCTGTTGAGAGTCAAGGTGCTTGAGGAGTTTTACTCCAGGCTCTAACTGTGTCAAGAAGAGATGGAGGGCACTGGCCATCAGTGCCCCATTTTTCATCTGTACTGACTTGCTGGAAATGTATTTGCCTTTCTTCTCGTTTTTAAACTCTACCTGCGCATCGAGAGCTGCATATTTCAGATTTACTAACAAGTCAATTTGCATGACATTTCTGCACCAGAGGCACTTTTTGTCACTGTTGCTGTGTGTGCCTGTGGTGCTCTGAAGAAGAGGGAAAGCTTGTTGTCTGGGAAAAAAATGAGCTTCAGCGTGTGTGACAAACACTTTACCGGGAGCCTTTACACAGCCCCGGGGCTTTCTCACCGGCACTCAAGCATGTTGCTGCTGTCAGTGGGAATACTCGCCTCTCAGAGCCTCCGTTGTTCGGGTTACAAGTCAATAGTGGGAAATTGTATGCAAATGTGACCTTCAGTTAAGTTGCCCATCTCCCTGCAATTTAGGGCAGTTTGTTCAATTTTTATCTGAGTAACTCAATAACTGCTTGACATGGAGTGAAGGGAGAGTCATAAAACAATATATAGCAGAATGTTAAAAGAGAGAGAGAGAGAGAGAGAAATGAATGAATACAAGTAGACAGCACCTACAGTGCGAGAAAAACTACAGAAATCTGTATCTTTGTGAGGAGGATATCCACAGATCTTTTTTGAGTGTTTTCAGTCATAATTGGTGATGACCTCAGCAACAGCCCCAAACCCAAACACAAATGCTGTGTTTTGGAGGCAAATCACAACCATTTTTTGGGGAAAAAAAGGAAAGAAAAGTAAACTGATTTTAATGTGTGTGATCACTTTCTTTTCCCTCAGTTTGATAAGATGTGGGACAACAATTTTTAAAAGGAACAAAAATTACGTGATCTGGGTGGTGAAGCCGGCAACCACATACATATGCCGCTTTGCGGTGCAATTGGCGAGTCCCAGCCCGTCGCCAATTTGCCCGCCTGTCTTCCCCTGTGTCTTTCCCCCATTTCCTGTCTCTCTCCACTGCCCATAAAAGCTGCTGTGGCCAAATGCAAAAAAAATAAATAAATAAAAAATTACATGATCTCATAGCAGGGCTAAGGTTAGGATTCGGGCGATGATTACTTAGTTCTCAGAAGGTTAACATCCACAAAGTAAAATCATCAGGGTTGGATTTTGTTTAGTCATACATTCATTTTGCTGTTACAGCTTTTCTGTTAACAACTTTCTCATCTGCATGTTTCAAGGGCTCGATGTTACCCCTCTGAGCTCTGAGTCATCATCAGTGATGACCCTAACCCTGAGCTAGCTCCCAAGTCTTTGCAATTAGGGAACAAAGAAAACAATCATTCATACTATCACACTTAAAAACTGTTTACATAGCTTACACAAAAACACTCTGTGTTTGTCTCCTTTACTACCACAAAAGTCTTCCTTTCTTACCTGTTGAAAATCAACCTTTGGCTGCATCTCTCTCTGTGTTCAGGTGACTCTGTTCGTATTATATATTCTGTATAATAGAGTCTTTGATGTCAGTTTTCTGTTTATCATCACTTTCTTCTCCCTTGCAATTTCCAAGTTACAGTTGCTCCCACATGAACTGAGGTCAAGTAATTATTGACCATAAAAAAGGCCTTTTTTGTAGTTGTTTTTCCATCCAACCATCATGCAGATAATTTTGAACCCTATGCAGCCCAAGTAATTTCTTGATTAGCAACTCATGTGATTACTGAATATAGTAATGCTTTATATTACAGGTGACTTTATTGTGATCACAGCAACTTGTTTCTTTGGAGCACATTATACCCAACTGTGTTCTTTAGCAAAACACTTTTTCTTATTAAAAAAGGGTATAAACAAGGCAACTATTTAGGTCTTCTTGTAATTTCATTGTTAACACTGATACTAAACATGATTACGGTTACAGAGATCTATGGACTCAATTTCCAGTTGTCCTCAAAGTCTCATAAGAAATGCAAGCCCTTTGTTGGTTGATAAAGGTGTCTATTTACTGTTTAATATAAAAAAAAAAGTATAATGATTTTCAAACTCAGCATTATTTATAATGTACCCACTGAAAAGCAGACCTTCTAGGTTTACTGCTTTCTGATGAGCTGCCTTCAGGCCTCAGTGCTTCATTTAAACAAGTTTTCAACTCCAGATAGACAGAGTGTGAATTTTACAAGAGTGGGTAAAGAATAGGATAGAATGCCTTTAGTGTCATTATACGGGCTCTACAATGAGATTAGAAAGTTCTCCTCTTTCAGTGTTAACATGTAGGGAAAAAAGCAAGTATTTCACATTATAGGAATGGTAGGTAGAAGAATAGAATAAAAAAGAGGAAAAAAATAGAAAACTAAAATAACTTAGGATATAAAAGGAGGAGGAAAAGTTTTCTACAAGAAACAATTAAGTGATAAGAAACCACAAAGAACATAAAAGAACATAAATGTTAATAAATTTGAGGTCAGTGTCCCCAAACTAACTCTAACCTTAGGCAATCAGAAAATGTAATTTTAGTTTTTATTAAATTGTTCTCCTATGTCTTGGGAATCAGGGAACAAAAAAAATCATCATCAAACTGATACACATCAATAATAGTTTTTTCTCCGAATGTTTGTCTTGCCTTTCTCCAAAATATAGTTAGGATAGGATTATCATATATGATGACTTAGGCCTCAACGGGTTAGGCTACTAAGGCAAGAATAAAACAGTATATCTTAATGTTGTGAGAAGGCCAGCCGAAAGACATAATCTCTCCAGCGTATCCTGGGCCTGCTCCAGGGTCTCCTTCTGGTAGGACATGCCTGTAACACGTCACCCAGGAGGCATCCTAATCAGCCACCTTAGCTGGCTCCTTTTGATGTAGTGGAGTAGTGGCTCTACTGCAGCGGTCCGTCCCAACTGATTGAAATTCTCACCCTGTCTCTAAGGCTGAGTCCAACCATTCTTCAGAGAAATCTAATTTCCCTTGCTCGCATCTGCGATCTCGTTCTTTCTAAAGCTTGTGACCATAGGTGAGGGTAGGGATGTAGATTGACCAGTAAATCAACAGATTTACTCTTACGCTCAAGCCTCTCTTCACTACAACAGACTGGTACAGTGTCCACAACACTGCAGATGCTGCACCAATCTGCCTGCCAATCTCCTGCTCCCCTCTCCCCTCACTCATTAACTGAGATATTTAAGCTCCTCCACTTGGGGCAGCAACTCATCCCTGACCGGCAATGGGCATGCCACCGAATAAGTCCGATTTATTGTCGACAATGCAGCCCAAACTATTGCTCTAGTGGTTGTACAGGGATCAAATGGCCAGACAACCCATACTCCTGAAGCTCAAGGAATGCTGTCAAATGCCTTGTCCAAGTCCACGATGGAAATTGGTTAAACTCCTGACTCATAACCTCCTAACCTTGAGAGGATAAGAGCTAGTCCAGCATTCCATGGCCATGAGAGAACCCACACTGGTCCTCCTGAATCCAAGGTTTGACTAACAAACTGACTCTCCTCTCCAGTACCCTGGCGTAGACCTTCCCAAGGAAGCTGGGTAGTGTGATCCCCCTATTGGAGCACACCTTCCAGTCCCCTTTCTTAAAGATGGCAATCACCACCCCAGGTTTGCCAATTCAGAGGCACCACCCCTGATCTCCATGTGACATTGAAGAGGCATGTCAACCAAGTCATCCCTACAACATCCATTAACTTAGGGCAAATCCCATCCACCCTAGGGGCCCTGCCATCAATGAGTTGTTTAGCTGCCTCTGTTACAACCTGGCTCAGAAGCTGCAACATAAAGTGGAGACTGACACCAAAGTTTTAAGAAACATGGGTTTTATTTGAAATTACTTGATAAGCACCGCAAAAACAGTTCCAACCCAGAAAAAGAAGTGGCAAGATGGTCACTGAGCCTGATGGTTGCCGGATGGTTTGCCAGAATTGCTTTGAAGCCAACCAAAAGTCTTGTTCCATGATCTCACCAAATTCCTCCCAAAACCGAGTTTTTGCTTCAGCTACTGCCAGAATCACACTCTGCTTGGCTTATCGGTACCTGTCAGCTGCCTCTGGAGCTCTGTGCAGCTGCCTCAACAATGGAGGTGTTGAATACGGTCCATTCAGTCTCAGTGTCCCCATCCTTCCTCAGAATGCTGTAGAAGTTCTGCTGGAGGTGGGAATTGAAGATCTCCTGGATCGGGCCCTCTTCCAGACAATCGGAGCACACCCTCACTATGCATTTGGTGCACACCAGTCCTGTGCAGCATCCTTACCTTACCTTATCTTACCTTACCTTACTCAGCCATCTGAAGAAGCAAATTCTCTGTTGAGCCTTTTTAACCAGTGCAGCTGAGTTAACATTCCACTTAAGGTCCTCACTGACGTGGGCACCCTGGAATTTAAAGCTGGACACCCTCTCCATTTCCTCTCCTGCTATTTTTTTTTCTTTTTTTAAAATTCATACAGTGGTTGGAGCTTCCACTGGTGACGCCTGAAATCTATGATGAGCTCCTTCGTCTTCTTGATGTTTAGCGTCAAGTTGTTTATATCACACTTGCAATCTGAGATGAGCCCCACAACTGTCATGTCATCTGCATATTTAATTATATTTGTGAGGTAAGCAGGAGTACAGTCAGACGTGTAGAGTGAGCAGAGGAGGGGACTCAGCATACATCCCTGTGATGCTCCAGTGCTAAGGGTCAGGGCTGGGGAGCTGTTTGGGCCCAGTCTCACTGCCTGTGGTTGACCAGTGAGAAAATCCAGTACCCACATGCATAGGTGTTTGCTAAAACCCAGAGCCTGCAGTTTTGTGATCAGCCTGCGTGTGATAATGGTGTTAAAAGCAGAACTGTAGTCTACAAAGAGCATCCTTACATATGTCCTCATCTGTTCCAGATGGTTCAATGCAGTGTGGAGGGCAGTGTTCACAGTGTCTTCTGTTGATGTTTTTGTCTTGTATGCATATCGATGTGGGTCTAAGAAGAATTGAAGTGAGAACTTGATATGGCCGAGAGCAAGTCTTTCAAAGCACCGTTATAATGGGTGTACGTGCAACTGGTCTGTAGTTATTCAGCAAGATGACGTTGGTCTAATTGGACACTGGGATGATGATAACAGTCTTTAGGCATATAAGTACATACAGGTATGTGTCAGACAGAGAGGCTGAAGATGTCAGTGAAAACCTCTGCGAGCTGATGTGCACAGTCTCTGAACGCCCTACCTGGACATACAGTCTTTCTGACAATTAACCTTTTCCAGGGTTTGCTTAATCTCAAGGGTCTGCAGGGTAAGCCTGCTGTCTGCAGAATCCATTTGGAGTGAAGTAATATTCTCCTGGCCTCTCTTGAATCTGGTGAAGAAACGTATGTTAAAAAAAAAAGAAAAAAAAAGCCTTTTTTTTTTTTTTTTTTATTTTGAAACATGTGGCTGTTATGTCACTTGGTAACTTGAAGAGTCAGCCATACTGACTCTTTCTGTACTGAGTGATCTTATGACAGTAACTTATAACTTTTCAGGAATTTTTATACTGCTGGGTGTGAATCGAGAAGCACACAGCAGCACAGGGTCTGGAGCACATGAGATGGAGCTTCTGGAGATTGCAGAGATTGGATAATGGGTATGGGTGCCTGCATAACTTCATCACTTAGTGATTGCCAGAGGACTTTTTCTGACTTTTATCCCTCTCATTCTGCTTCTGCTCCTCTGTTTCCTTTGTGTAGCAATATCAAGTATTCTGTAGTGAGTTGGATATAGCTCTGCTTCCTTTCAAAAGACGGAGAAAAGAAGTGATATTTGTTATGAGCTTAGGGCCCAAATGCACACATGGCACAGGGAGAAAAAACCCAAAACAACACAAACAAACAAACAAAAGCAAGCTTTACTAAAAAAAAAAATGACAAGTTAAATCCAAGTCCGATAGTAAAGCATAAAAAAATATGACGGAGTGAAGGAACACAAACTCAAGAGAGGAAAACAGATGATCAAATGAGGACAAAGAGAAAGACGAGTTCATACATTTGTGGAAGGCTGACTTATTAGGGCAGACAGGAAATGAAACCAAAATAAGACACAGGATGAACCTAATCTTCAAAGTAAAACAGGAAATAACCAAAAAGTAAAAAAAAAAATAACACCAAGACATGGAGACTAACACTAATCATAGTGACAGAGTCAGAGGAAAGCAGAAGACAGGGTAAGAAAATAACACTAAGAAAGACTCAGAACAAATGAAAACCACAGGGACCGTTCCAATATTTGGATATACGAATGGAATACTATCAGCTAACACTAGTAAACTTACCATATGCATCGTTTTATTTGCCTTTTGGCTGTTCAACTTCAGGGGTCACCACAGCAAATTATCTGCCTCCATCTCACCATATCTCTAGCAATCTCCTCAGTCACACTAACCCTCTGCATATTCTCCTTCACTACATCTATGAATCTTCTTGATGACTTGCATTTTTGATTTGGCAAAGATTTTATGCTGAATGTCCTTCCTGATGCAACCCTCCCCATTTATCCAAGCTTTGGAAGATCACTGTGTAGCATCCCCTCTTCTTTTATCAGTAGTCAGTAAACGTCTGTGAACTGAGGGGACTTGCTGCTGGACATGCTTTTCTGATAGAAGATTCTAGTTGCTCAGCAGTTCTTATCAGGATATCATATTTTTAATTTCATGACACACCAAATGATTTAATTTGGTGAAAGGTCTGGACTGCATGCAGGCCACTTCAGCACTACAAAGCCATGCTGCCATGATAGATGCAGCATGCGGTTTAGCATTGTTCTGCTGAAACATGCAAGGTCTTCCCTGAAAAAGACCTTGGAGCTTAAAACAACTTCTTCAAGAACCTTGGATAAAAATGGTAATTTAGATATTGGTCTGTAGTTCGAGAAAACATCAAGGTCAAGGTTCTTCTTTTTAATTAGAGGCTGGACAACTGCATGTTTAAAGGCAGCTGGAACACAACCAGAGAAGAGAACTGCAGGAGAACTGTTAATCAGAGCGAGGATAGTTGGTCCCGCTGAATCTAATGCCTCTTTAAATAGGCGAGAGGGAACACAGTCTGTGGGAGAATTTACAGGTCTCATATGATGAACCACCTCTTTTAGTGCGGAGAGTCTGACAGGCTCAAACTGCTCAAAGACTATGGAGTAACATAACTGTCAAAAAGGTGTGTGCATAATTCTAACCTTCATATTCGTAATTGACAAACTTTGCGGATTAGGATTGTTTTTATGTGAGTATGAATCTAAAAGCTGTGAGTGCAAAGTCTCGTGAATACAGCTCTAATTTCTTCAACTACAAACTCTTCCCTTCTGTGTGGACATGAATTCAAGTTTGTGGGTACGAGTAGAAAAGTGTTGAAATGACGTCACAGGGCGGAGTAATCGATCCGCCATTATACCAAACACAGCATCCAAATTCAAAGATGGCTGAGGAAAGTGGACCGGGTGGAGCTACCAGCTCAGGTGACGCATGCATCCAGTATTTATATAGATATATTAAGAAAAAAAATTACTATTTAAAGTAATACCTGAGCTGGCAGCTCCACCCGGTCCACTGTCCCCTGTCCTCAGCCATCTGCTTTTTGTTATTTTTTTAGTGTTTACATGTCTTGTTTATTTTCTTAACTTATACACTGTAAACCTGGATAAGTTGAATCTACTTAAAAAAACCAAGGTAACTCAGTTTATTTAACTCAGCCTGTTAAGTAAGCACTACTCCATTTCCAGTTGAACTAAATTGTATATTCTAATTGACCAAACTTACCTTTTATAGTTCATGAAAAAATAAAATGTCTTTTGATGGTTGTGGTGGGGGAGTGGAGCCTATCCCAGCTGACAAGGCAGTAAGATCCTGGGTACACCCTGTACAGGTCACCAGCCTGTTGCAAGGCTGACACAGACAACCATTCACACCTGTGGCCAATTTAGAGAAACCAATTAACCTAACCCCAGTAATGTCTTTAGATTCTGAGAAGAAACCCATACAGACACAGAGAAAACATACAAACCCCACACAGCAAGAGTCCCAGGCTAAGGTGGAATTGAACCCAGACTATCAGATAGCTATTCTAGCTGTGAGGCAGCAGTGCTACCTACCACGCCACCATGCTGCCCAGTAGCACAAATATTTTTTACAGTGTTGAACTGTGTCTGTTTTAATTTGGTAAATAAACATGATAAAACTCAGCCCTGCTGAATGCTGGTATATTAACATTTACAAATAACATTTGTCCATGGAACAATAAAAAACTATACGAGAGAGCGTTGTGAACAAAAATACCAAATGTCTACTATTCCAAACAGTGAGAGGCCTGGGCCAAGCCGGAATTGAACCCAGACCTTCTAGATGGCATTATACCTGTGAGGCAACACTGCTAACCATCATGCCACCATGCAGCTGTGCATTAATCCAGTCTGTTAAAACTGGTATAAACTAGATTTTTAGCAGGCACAAAACTTCATGATATTAAGTTGTTTAAACTCAAACACACGATTACAATAAGATAGACCATCAAAAAGTACAGTCTACTCAGCATTAACAAGTAATGTTCACATTCTAGGCAGTTTTAAGTAATATGAATTCAATATTTTTAAGTGGAATCAAAATCTGGTTTTACAGTGTACGAGCTCTTTGTTGGGTTATTTCATGCTGTTTGCTCTGTGCTTCTGTTCTTGAGGTTTTTTGGGGGGGTTGCTTTGGGGTTTGGGATTCATGTTTGAGCTCCATAGCCTTCTGTTTATGCTTTAAATTCCTGGCATTTATGATGTCCCTGCTGTCTGTGCCTTTAGGTCCCTGATTGTTTTATGTGATAGGGTGTTTATCCCCTTTTGTGTTCCCATTCTGTTCCTCCAAGCTTGTCTCCATGTTTGTTTATCCTCTGTTTCTGTGTCAAGTTCGTATTTGTTAATGCTGGTCTCATTGTTAGCTATTTCCTGTCTTATTTTGACAGTCTCTTGTCTCATGTGCTTTGGGTTTAGCTCTACTTCCATTGTTGTTTTATCTCTGATTAATTTCAGCTGCTCTCCCACCTGTTACTTGTTCCCTGGTTATCATGTATGTGTATATATTGTCTCCCGTCATCCTTTGTCGCATTCTCCCACATAGCTGTGTCCCTCTCTGTGGTATGTTTTTTTTTTTAGAAGAGTAATAGTTTTGGTTTCCTTGCTCCTGTTCAGCTATAGTTTTGTTCTTTGGTAATATCTCAGCAATAAATCTGCTTTTAAGTTTACCACTCACTTCCTGCATTTAGGGTCCAACTCTTGTCTGCCACACAGCCTGTCCTTGATACACAGTTTGCTTTTGATGCACTCTGCCACTTCAGTTTTATTTAGTTTATTTATTTATTTATCTAGCATGTATCTATGATATAATGAAGAACAATCTCAAGGATTTAGTAAAAATTTAGTTTTGGCGGTGGTGCCACTGCCAAAACATTTGGCCATGACTGCATGAGGTTGCTCTTATATTTCATGCAAAAATGAAAATACAAACTCTTCTAAAAGTGATGGACTCACCGCACAACAAACCAAAGGTATGGCACAAACTATTTTTCTTTAATAGCTGAATATTATGCCATCATGAAACATACCTCAAACAAATTGAATGAAATTATTTTAACCCCTTAACTGGCAGCAAATAAAATCACCTGAAACAACTACATAACACCCTCTGGTTATTATTGGCTCTGAACAACCCATTTCATAGCCTATTAATCGGCTGCGTCTGGTCCGCGGGCCAAATGAAGTGCATTTATATGGCAGGCTAGACCCGCCCATTTTGACTGACACCTCATTCGGCCAATCATGTTAAGAAATGGGTTTCCCAGAGCCAATAATACTCAGAGGGCGTCACGTAGCTTTGTCAGGTGATTTGGTGCAGCCAGTTACATGATTGGCCGAATGACGTGTCAATAAAAATGGGAGGGTCTAGCCTGCCATATAAAAGGGACTACAAACGGCCCGTCACCGGGCCCTTGCCAGTTAAGGGGCTACTAATGATATTTTTCTCATCAAGTACAGGAAAAAAAATGGAATCACCTTGTAATTTGTATTTCAATAACAAATACCTGCACAAATCAAAATATGCAAAATGGTCTGCAGTTAAAAACGAGTGTTTGCAGACCTTGACAAACTGTTGCACCTGGCTTATTGAAAAGAAGAATGTCACCAACAAGAGAGCTGTCAGTTGAAACAATGGACATTGTTACGCAACTTCTTTAAGAAGGAAATCCGACATGGAGTGTGGCAAAAGATATTGGCTGTTCCTCGTCACCTATGTCTAAAATTTGGAGCAAGTATAAAGAAAATGGGAAGGTTATTCATGGAAAACATACAGGTAGACAGAATATGTCAAAGCACCAGGACAGAAAACACAAAGCAATATGCCTTGAAAATAGAATAAAAAGCAGAAACAAAAGAAAAACAAATGGGTAGAAACAGGAGTTTGTGACAGACTGTGGATGGTGAATGACTGGGGGAAAGTGATGTTCAGCCATGAATCTAATCTGCACTGGCCAAGGAGATGATGCCTTAAGAAAAAAAGGAAATTTCCTCAGTCATTTACAATATGGTTATTACCTTAACAGTAAATTTACAGATGTACACCATAGACGTGTTAGAGAAGAACCAAAACTGTGACATCACCTATGGGTTTCGAACTCTTTATTTTAAAGCGTCAAGATTCATTTTTTTGCCTGTAGTCATGTAGGGGTTTTTACCTCACATGGATGAAGGGTGGAGTCCTAATTCTAGCAAGCTTGATTAGCAAGCTACATTCAAAAACAACATGGGTGCAACACAAAGACACACATCAGCTAATTAATGCAATGTAATGGACTAATAAGAAATTTCACTCAGACAAACTGAAGCCCAATTATCTGTGGTGCAATAATCGGTGCCATAATATTAGTCTGATAATGCTCCAAATGGAACCAACAGCACAAACACACAGGGAAAAGGTCCAGTTTATTGACTCAAAGTAGTGGAAGAGGCCTAGCATTATGACCAAGCATCTCCACCTTGGTCTCATCTGTTTAAAGGACATCCTTCCAGAAGTCTTGTGGTTTGTTCAGATGTAACTTTACAAACCTAAGCTGTGCTGTCATGAACTTTTTAGAGAGAAGAGGCTTTCAACTGGCAACCTTTCCAGACGAACCATATTTGTTCAGTCTTTTTCTAATTGTGCTGTCATGAACTTTAACTTTTAACATGCTAGCTCAGTTTTTCAGTTTCTCTGAGCATTGCACTGTCTGATCTTGGGGGTGAATTTGCTGGGACATCCACTCTTGGGCAGATTGGCAGCTGTCTTAAATTTTTTCCACTTATGAATAATGTTTCTCACTGTAGAATGATAGACTTCAGATAATTCAGAAATGGCCTTATAACCCTTCCTGGATTGATTGGCAACAACAATTCTTTCTCTGAGATCACTGCTGTTGTCTCGCCTCTTTGGCATTGTGTTCACACACATGTCATCTTCACCGCTCCGGACCAGTAAACTGCCAAAACGTCTGTTTTTAGAAAGTGCTTTCACTTTCTGATGATCAGTTAATCAAGTGCATTTGATTAGCAGCACCTGGCTGCTACTTACCCTATTAATTCCCTATTAATTCCATAGAAGCAGTTAAGATGCTGCTTCTACATTGTGGCTTATTTTTTTTAACTAATCTGTAATATACCATCCTCATTCATCTGAGGTTATATTTACCAAATTTAAGTCCTGCTAATGACCAGATATTTTTAATTATGTCCTGAAACGAAAAACTTTACAATTGACATGGGGTGTATTTGGCTATTGCTACTACTGTATCCTTAAAGTATGCAAAGGCTGTGTCATTAAATTTATGCATCGACTAATCGTTTTTGGTGTGAAAATAAACTTTTAAATGTCATCCCATAATTCTATATCATGGTTGGTTTTAACTCACATTGTTTTGTCTGTTTTTCTAATTTGAACAGATGAACTTTGCCTGGTGGGAACTGGAACAGCCAGTTATGTTATAAACTGTGCCCACTCATGTGACATCTGTGTATTTTAATTCACTGAAGGCCGCATTAGCTCCACCTTTCTGATAATGTCTGATTCTAATGCTTTAAACTGTAAACGATTTATATGTCAAAACGCTATTAGAGTTTTATCTGGGTACACTTAATGTATTTGACATTTCCAGTTAAATTGCAGCATTATGGCTCACTCTGATAATATTAAAGGATAGCTTAGAATAATGCCACAGAAAGGTGGCTTTTTGCATAATGCTGTTGCATCTTTCTTTGAGGTAACGGTAGCTTAACGGGAGTTGTTCTGTGCACAGTGGGAGTCTGGGATTGAATGGTTAATGGCTCTATATATTTGCAATATCAGCTGGATGGATAATTAGAATCAAACTTCAAACTTTCCTCCTGGTGCTGAATCATTTAGTGTAACTGATAATGTAATTCTACAGGTTTAATTTCTGCTGTGTAAAACTTTATCGTTTTAATATTTAAGAGATTCCTCAAAAATTTGCAGATCAAAAAATATGATGATTCCACAAAATCCCAGAAAACTTTCCATGGCCATGTCAGTTGCAGACTCGTAGGTTTCTTAAGCAGTCTTCAAGCGTGCACTGTAGGCTTGAAATGTGAAATTCAGTTGCATAAAACATTTAATGGTCTTTTCCCCGCAAGCACGCTAGTACTGTACAAATGCCGTGATGTCTAATTGATCAATAATAGAATAGTGCAGGTATTATGGGATTATATATCATTCCTCCTGCCTGCACAATGAGAAAGATAACCAATTCCCAATTCCATTAGTCATGGAATTGCAATGGTCCATCTGATGCAAACTATCTACTCTTAAGCACTACATAATGAGAAAGGCCAACTTTGGATAATGTGCTGACTAAGCAGTAAGCGCTGAAAAATTAAACAGAGTTATAATATTAAGTGTCTAGCCATCTGCAGAACATGGTCGAGGCTCTGTCACGGTTTGGGGCTGCATTTAAACCAATGGTGTTGCAGATCTTCTCAAAGTTGATGGAATTTTTTAAGAGAGAGTTTGATCCAACATGGAATACCATCTGGAAAGCGCCTGATTGGGAACAGCATGCCTGGACCATGGTTTGTGTTTTTTAGAAAGGAAGTCCTGGAAGTCCCATCACAGCTCCTTTGCACTGTGCAGGTTCATCATGGACATCAAATCTCTGCAGAGAGCAAACATGAACTTCTCTTAGAAACTGACCTGAATTTGATGCAGAGAATGATTGTTGCTGACTAGAGATGGGTCCCCAGAGAGATGGAGCAGTTTTCAGTCTACAAAAGCAACGTGTCAGGTAAGGAGGATGTCCAGGAGCATGTTGGAGATGCAGCTGTGCTGAAAGTGGTCCAGAGATGCACAAGAAGATGATGTAGAATGGGAGATCAGCTGGGTAAGGTTTCATACACTGCTGCTGTTTCAAATCAACTTCTTTAGTAGTGTATATTTATTTAATATACATTTAATTATTTTCCCCATACAGTGCTAAGAGTTACCACCAGCTTCTGCATTGGTGTCACTAAGAATATTTGAGTCATACTGGCTGCTTCTGTTTTGCTGCATAGGAAAAAAAAAAAAAAAACAACCAAAGAAACAAAAAACAAAAACAAACCAAATAAAGAACAGAAATATGGCATTTATTCCAATCTTTGAGCTTTGATCCACATTATATGACAGCTGAAAGTTTGTGAGCAGACAGACAGATTGTAAGTCTGAGACGATTTGTCACGCGGAGCCTGGCAGGTCTCCATTCACTTTCAGACACTCTGGCTTAATGTTTGCGCCACTGACAGGACTGTCAGAGCTATTTGTCACAGCTCTGTTTAGTGATCAGACTGGTTCTACGCTCTCTGGCCTCCTCTTCTCCCATCCACAATAAATGGTGACAGTTAAACCACTGGAATGTAATCAAATTATCTGCTTTCTGTATGGATGTTTGTGTCTTTCTATCCAACCTCAATGACATTTGACGGCAGCGGTTCACAGTCACGTAACATCTGGCAACCAGACTGACCAAATCAGAATTCTATGGTTGCCCTGCAGGATGAGAGAAATCCTCACTGATTATGTCACAGTTTGCATAAAGATTAATATAGCATTAATATATGTAGAACATATACAGGTTTCATAAAGCACATTACTGACTGCATGAGCTAAGTAGTTAATACTTGTGAACGTGATCAGAACTGTGTTAATATAGACAATAAATTGAATTATCTATATTATACAAATTTAACAAAAATATATTTTATACACTATGTGTCCATCCATCCATCTATCTTCCGCTTATCCAATTCAGGATCTTGCTGGGGCTGGAGTCTATTCGAGCTGTCATGAGGGAAGTAATGGGGTGCACCCTGGACAGGTCACCAGTCTGTCACATGGCTTACACAAGGAGACAGCAAACCATTCACGTTCAGCTACAGCCAATTTAGAATCAGCAATTAACCTACCATGCAATTAACCTAACTTCCCTCCTATTAGTGTGTAACATATACCGATAACCCAATACCCAATTGTACATTCTGCTCTGGATGGTCACATGCCCCAAGGATCGCATCAAGAACACAACGTGCGATCATGAGCTCATTGAAAAAAAATCCAAAGGTATCATCAGAACACCTGCATGGGCAATCACTTAAATATACATAGCATAAATGTGCAGGACATTTTGAATATAGCAGTGTGCATTTTATTTACTTTTCCTCATCACTCCTTAAAAGTCACTAGCTGTTTGTTGCTTTCCAGCTCTCTCTGTAAGCCAAACATTCAGATAATTAGATCAAACTGCCTGTTTGATCCTCTTTGATTTCATGCTGAAACTCCTTATTTTTTTCCTTCATTTTTTTTTTTTGCCCTCTTGCATTAGCAAAAGAACCCCTGCCAGTACTTTTATACAAATTATACATTCACCTCACAAGTATTTCTACCTTTGCACCAATCAAACTCTCAATCAAACTGAAATAGAAATGCCTGGCTCTGTAATACATTGTTATGAATCTATTTGACTCCAGTCTGTGGCATGATGGCAAAATGACGCATCTGATAAAATAATGTGCATGAAAGGAAGTCTGTTCTATAGCAAACCAGCAGCTGCTGCCATTAAAACTCACAGTATCTTCCCGAAAAACAACAACCAGCAACCAACTTCAGCACCATGTTGGGTTTTTTTTTTGTTTTTTACCTTTCACACTCCAGGGTCCTATTCCAGGAAGCAGGTTTTATCCAACAAACTCTGACTGGCTCTCTGACTTCTCCCCTCCTGCTGTACCTGAACCACCTGTCTGACACTCCGATTTATTTCCTCATTCATAAAGTTGCTGCAAAGCGATCAGAGGAGCGATTTCATCTGCAGATGTTTGTGTTTCTACAGACTTGGAAAGCTGCTCTGAATGTTTTCAGCTAAATATGAAACTATGACTGAACTCTGACCTTTAACAGTAACTCAGTGAAACATCTCTGCTGTGGCTGTCAGAGAGCCATCCTCTATCAGTGAAGCTGATCTTAGATCAGATTAGAAACGGTTACACTGGAAACATTAAAGCAGGTTTTCTCTGAATCTCATTACTCATTTTATCCAGTAATGGCAGAAATAATGAAATTCTCCTTAAAAAATGAAGTGAGGTTGATTTTCCATTAATAGATTCCATTTTTACTGAATAATTATTTAAACAATTAAATGGTCATAAACTGCAGCAAAAACAGTTTTTATTAAATAACAAACTGACCTGAGGTCAGCTCTGCCCCTGGGGTCTGCTGCTGTCTCAGTCTCTAACACACAGGTCGGTCAGTAAACTCAGTCTGAGCTGTTTCTCCACAGTTTTGTCTTCACTTTCTGTCTCCTTCATTTTGTCCGTCAGGCTGCAGCTGAATAATTAGATTTTATAAATCAAATGTAAAATTTGGATTCATCTTCATCTGATGATTCAGGTTGTGTAAATGATGACAGCAGACGTTATCAAAGAAATCATATATTTTATAACAAACTTTTATACTGTCTATGATGATGACAGAGTGGGTCAGGCTGATTAAAATGACTCGTCCTGCTCCACACTGACACATATGATCCTCGATCCACTGGGTTCAAATGGAGGCTCTGCTCTTAATTTACCCATTGCCATGGTGAATCCTGGTATCAGAGCTCCATTGATGATGGCTTTCTTTCTTTACTCACACACACGCTAACTCAGGGTGAACATAGGGTTGATTGATCTTGCTCTGATCAGCTGTTCTGGAACGGGAAACTCAGAGTTTGTTGAACCTGCTTCCTGGAATAGGGCCCAGGCATTTCCTTCTCTTTAATTTATTAAACACATTTTCAGATAAGCAGTGTCAGTTCTTTTAGAAAGGAAAGAAATAAAATATACATATTACTGCACTCTATGGGTTTCTGAAGCACTTGAATAACATGACTAACACTTTCTTGCATTTTGTAAGGCAATCAGATTGCTTGGTTTTGACAAGTAAATGAGACTCCTGTTACAGCACATCGTTTGATGGAAATGAAAACTATCCACCTACAGAAAAAAATATGTGGCAGCCTAGTCCATTTTGCCATTGCAGCAACTCAAAATGTTACTCTGTAGTTTGTATGGCTCCCCAAACTATTACTACTTTATGCATGTCTGACAACGTCGGGACATGCTCGCAATGAGACGATGGATGGTGTCCTAGGAATGCTCCTCCCAGATCTGGACCAGGGCATCACTCAGCTCCTGGACAGTCTGAGGTACAACCTGATGGCGTCAGATGGACCGAAACATGATGTTCCAGAGGTATTTTATTGGATTTAGGTCAGGCGAGTGTGAGGGGCCAGTCAATTCCTTCATCCTCCAGAATCCAAAACATTAGTTGTTTAAAATAATAATTCTGAGCAGGTTTTACTAACACAAGACTTAACTAATTAGAGTTTATATTGTAGCTATCTTATCTAAATGAATATAGTCTCACATTTTGACACATTTACTTGGTCATTTACTTTAAGGAAATTCTATTGAGTGAGAGTTCCTGCCACAGGAAAAAGTAGATATTTTTTTTGCTTGTGTAGTCTAAGTGCTTCCAGGGGACTGCCACAATATTTAAACACATTTAATTAATATTTACTTTAAGCAAACACAGCAGTCAAGTTGTGAATAACAGTTCCTTTACAAGCATTTTTTATTCATAAAAATATGATGATAAGTCAGTAGGATTAAAGGATCCCCTGGTTCTGCTAACGTGCATTTTAGGGAAAGAAAGAAAGAAAGAAAGGGAAACACAGAGGTTTGAGGCACAGCATGGGGCACTGTATTGAATTCACTACTCTCCCTTAGTAAATGATTATACTCCAGTACAACTGCACATTATTCAAAGCAGCCTCAATTATGCCAACTATCTGCCACCAGTAGGCCATGAAAAAAAGCAGAAGGATCAGTTTTATAATCAATAGCACAAATCTCTGAAAAGAAGTAAATAAAAAAAACCCCAAGGCAGCAAGGTGGCATAGAGAATTAGAAAAGCAGGAGAGGATGGATGGATGGATGGATGGATGGATGGATGGATGGATTGAAATAATAATCTGTGTCTGACCAGAATTTAAAGGGCAAAGAGGACAATTAGACTGAAACATAGTTTAAATATAGCAATAGAGGAAAATCCAACACTTTCTGATGTACACGTGTGCTCAGTAAATACACACAACCCAAAAGGTGTCCGTACAACCCAGCAAATGTGTCTTCTGAGGAAATGCTCTGATGGTAGCTTCTATACAAGCCAAATAATAATAAACCAGTTAATCAACTAGTGCTTCATGTCCACTTCAGTTTTTATAGTCTTACAACATCCCTGTGGGGAAAACATCCAGCCCCAGGTTACAGTTAATCAGCTATATCAACTCATGCAGCATGGAAAACAATATTTTTATCCATCCATCCATCCATCCATCCATCCATCCATCCATCCATCCATCCATCCATCCATCCATCCATCCATCCATCCATCCATCCATCCATCCATTCTCTTCCGCTTATCCGGGGCCAGGTCGCGAGGGCAGGAGCCTAAGCAGAGAAGCCCAGGCTTCCCTCTCCCCAGCCACCTCCTCCAGCTCATCCGGAGGGACCCCAAGGCGTTCCCAGGCCAGCCAAGAGATATAATCTCCCCAGCGTGTGGAGGAGGAGGTGGAATTTTTTTAAATCTTTCCTATAAAATATTAGCAACTACTGTAGCATATACCAAACGACTAAAGCTCAAACTATGGCTCATATTTGGTACATTTACTGAACTGGTTATCTGTAGGACTGGGATGAACCTCCCACTAACACACCAATTTCCTCTTAACCTTCTCCTCAGTACTGCTGAAACTCCTGCGTCCTAAAAGTCCCATCCACTGCATTTGTTCGTGTGTTTATTAAATAAGGGATTAAGTAATTCATCTTCCTTGAAGTCCAGTGTTTGGTTGGCCCATCCATCCACACAGACTTCCTCCCTGCACAAATTTTGTCACCCTCTAATTTCATTTCTTTACTTCCTCCTGATTTGGCTGCATAGTTGGCTCATGGGGGTGTTTTATAATAGTATAAGTAACTGTTTCAGTCTATCTCCTGACATCCAACAGGTCACCGGTGACCCATCTAAGGTTAGAGGTAGAGTTTTTCTCAGGTTAACAAAGAAATGCTCATAGAATTTTCACCTATTTGGAACTCTCAATTGGAAAAAAGTGTTAACATGGTAACTGTAAAAAGGTAATTGCACTCATTCTTTGTCAAAATTAATATATGTGGTCTCATTTATAATATCTAATTTCTGAAAAACTGCCCATTTAACATTTGGCAAAATCAAAAGAAAACCCTAACCCTAGACTGACTGAGATGCACGGTAGTAAGCCAAGTTTAAAAACTTTCCCTAGCCCTACAAAGTTGTCTTTTTTACAGCTAATATGATAAAGCACTACAGATACACTGATTTTCAGTGTTCTGCAAATATATCTTCTTCTGGGTGATTGCCACATCAGAAAGATCTTGGTTTTGGTACAGGTGTTTATACCAGATACCCTCCCAGGATCTCTCACACGTTGGGCAAATACGTTAACCACGACACTTTAGCGCCCTAGCATGTTAGTATCAGTACAAATTTGTTTGTACTGATCTAAATAACTTGATTTGTAGTTATTTAGATTTATTACATAAATATGATAATACTGATGAAATTACATTTTCAAAATCAGGAGATCACTAGTGTCACTATGCTGAATTCTTGGCACAACGTTGATATCTGGACCAAATTCTATGGCAATTAATTATGACAATTAACTGCAGTGCTTGCTGTGTTATTTTAAAAGTTATAAATCACATGATGGACTTACAATTTAAGCAGCACCATCTACTGATTACCTGCTGAGCCTCAATTCAATGCTGTCTCACAGGCTTATTATCCAAGATGACCACTGCAGGAAGACAGATGGAGGAGTTAATGGTGCTGCACCTTCTGAGAAATACATTTCTGATGTCATTTGGTGATAAATTTCTTTTTGTGTGCCCGCTTCAGGTGATTTGTGGTTTTGGTAAGTGCCAGGGAGGAGATTGATATACACTGGACTTTCCAATGGAATTCTTGTGGATTCACATCATCAGCTCACTTTTTTCCTCTGTACTTTTTTTTTTTTTGGTACAAAAAGGTTTGTCTGTGATGTACAGTACAAAGCTTTAGAACCTTTAGAAACTTCTTTTTATACCATATTTTTAGTACAGTAATGTGTCATATGAACATAAGATTCAATAATCATTTGACAGAGAGAAATACAGTCTTCAAAAGGGGCCAAGACATTTTCTTAATTAAGTCAGCTGGAAGCTTCAGTACTCAGGGTGAAGGAATGTCATCGGCTGAGGAGCTCTTCAGCTTTACCAAAATGACTGTTGACCCACGACGTGCGGGTTGAAAGCTCTTCTACATGTGACAAGGATGTCTGCTGAATATGTGCTTGCCTACTTAGTGTCAGATGAAAATTAATAGACACAGATGTACTCCACAGCTTAGGATAATCATGTAGCCCTCAGGGCAGTGGGAAAAGAAAATCAGAGTCTAAATATCCCATTAATTCAAATTCAGGGAGGTCATGTCGAGGTTTTGCCTTCGTGGCCCTGACATTTTAATCTGAAGTCTGCCCAAGTCTCCATTAATAGAATAATGGAGATTGCGATACCACCATTGTGTTAATAATAATACCTTTCCACAGCTGGAGTGAGGCTTTCACTCTTCCTTTTCTTTCTGGGATCCACCAGTGTGAGATATTCCAACAATGATGCCGACTCTGCTTATAGCGAGAAGGTGTTTTTCCCTGCATCCTGCCTGTCCCAGCACGAGTTACGCCTGCCGTAGAGTCTCGCTTGAACATTTAATTTACAGCCTGAGGCCATGCTAAACAACATGCTTATGCATTTTTCCTGTGAAGGAGGTGTGTTGCAGAAAGGTTTCAATCCAGCATCATAAAAACAAAAAGCAGAGTCTGTGTGTGTGTGTGTGTGTGTGTGTGTGTAAATAAAAACAGATTGCAGTGAGCTGCAAATATATTTTATTCACAATAGAACATCCATGGTACATTATATCATCAAAAGATTGTAAGAATGGAGAAATCTCTGTGCGACGGAAAAGCCCAGAAATCAGTATTAGATGAATGTGATATATGGGCCCTCAGGCCCAATGCATTAAAAACAGGTATAATTCTGTCATGCAAATCAGCGCATCAGGAACACTTCCAGAAGTCACTGTCTGTGAACACAGTTCACCGTGCAGTCCAAAAATGCACGTTAAAGCTCCGTCATGCAGAAGAAGCCACATGTGAACATGATCCAGAAACACAGTCGTCCCCTTTGGGCCAAAGTTCATTTAAAATGGGCCGAGACAAAGTGAAAAACAGCAACTGTCAGATGAATATAAAACGTGAATTATTTTTTCCCTCATTGTCTGGACTCAAGAGCAGAGGGACTATCCAGCTTGCAGCACTCACTCCAAAATCCCTCTCTGATGGGATGGGGGTGCATTAGTGCTTATGGAACTGGCAGCTGGCACATCTGGAAAGGCTCCATCAGTGCTCAAAGTTATATGCAGGTTTTACAGCAACAAATGCTCCCAGCTGATGACATCTCTTTCAGGGAATATCTTGCATATTTCAGCAAAACAATACTAAACTGCACACTGCATCTACCAGGCACAGGTAAACACGGCCCTGTCCAAGCTTTTTTGAGACATGTTACTGCTATCAAATGCAAGATGAGGTCATATTTTTCTTAAAATAGTACATTTTAAACATTTGATAGTTTTTTAATGTTCTGTTGTGAATAAAATCTGGGTTTATGAGATTTACAAATCACTGAATTCTGTTGTTTTTCACACTTTACACACTGTTCCAGCATTTTTGGAATTTGGTTCACACATGGATAATCTCATTCAAGGCGAAAGAAAAAAAAAAATCAATAAGAGTCAAGTCATGTTCTACTTCATGGAGGGCAAACTGAAAGACTTCTAATACATACATTTCATAGCGTTGGCCCATGTGCTCATATGTGTGTTTTTAATTAACAACTTTAAACACATTTGTGTTGACTTTGTGAATTGAAACTCGTGTGCATAAAGGAGAAAATGTGTCTCGCGTACATCCAAATGGAGCCAGTGCAGATAAGGAGGAGATTAGAATAAAATCCATTCCTGTTATCGAGGATGGATTATCCCAGCGGGAGCCCCGAGGGTATGGATGTTTTCTGCTGGACCCCCTTCGCGCTGTGCCCAATCACCATTCAACCCCCTCTGAGTGAACCAAGAATTTTATCTCACCCAGCTGATTTACTGTCATTACATCCTCTCAGGCTTGTTCTGAAATCTTCCCGGTGCTCGATCATTTTATTGCCAATGTAAATCACCTCTGCTTAATCCTGTAGATTATTGCGCTGTTATCAATCTTCCATTTAATTAAATTCTTTTTTTTTAAATACGGTGCTAGTTTACAACTACAGTGTGTCTCAAGGTGCTTTACATTGTAAGGTAAAAACCCTACAACATTAGAGCGATAACCCCAATGATCAGACAGTTCCCTGTGAGCACTTGCGGCTGCTTCCTCAGGAAAGGAGCCTGATCTCTGAAGGATCTGCCTCCCATTCTGCCTTTGGAAGGAGGTTTGAGGGTAAAATTGAATGATTTTTTTTTTTTTTTTGCCCTGATCATATGGAACACCTTACAGGAGCCAGCAATATCTCAATCATGTCTCACCCTGACACCTCTTATGAGATACCCCATTAATCGCATTAACTGTAACTTAACTGATTATTGCTTTAATCAGCAATATTAGTCCTTCCTGTTTCTGTTTGTATGTCTGTTCAGTCCCTTTTGCAGCCACAATGTAAAGGTCAACACAATTGCAAACTTAATTCCAAAGTCATTTCTAAAGATTAAATACATACAAAAACAATATAAGTACACATTCCTCCTTAAAGAGCTCATTAAAAAAACACATAAACTATGACTGGTTACTAATTTGTGCAGCTCAGGAAAAAAGTGATTGTTATTCCATTTCACTGGTATTTACATCCAATCTGCTTAATAATTACTTAATAATTCATTAATATAGTGTCTTCCAGATTGCTCTCTGACAACTCATCTTTATCAAGTCCACAGGTCTCAGCAGCTCTCAGGAGCTGCTTGTTAATCATTTAGCAATAATGTGGTCGCTACTGTTTCATTCCTCGCATTTTCCAGTTACTTGATTTTTTTTTTTTGTATTTGTGTACCATATTTCAAAATTGCAACATTAAATAAGCAGTTAAATACTGTTCTCAGTGGTTGGTGGGGACCAAAAACAGAGCTAAAAAAAGAGGGCAGAGGCAGCAATTTAGTGTTGCTTGCACCCTGCTTTTCTGTCACCCTACTGAACCAAGAAAAAAAAAAAAGATATTGGAGCTAGTGTAGGGCAGGCGCTCTCTCAGCCCAGATTCTGCAGGGATGTGCCAGTTCAAATCTGCTAAACATGTCCATCAAAACTGTACTTCTTGATCTGAAAGACGGCGAGTTCTCTTGGTGTGCAAGGTCAGGCCAACGCCTTGGTGTACTTTCAAACAAACAAAAAAAACAAACACATTTGCGAGGTAAAATGTGCACATTAATGCTGACAGGGACCGCACTATCAAGCTACCATTTCTTCACAGGAAAATAATGTGTCCGTTGGTTTATTCATAGCAGTGCTGACACTCAGCAACGAGGTAAGTTCACACAAACAGCTTAGCTAAAGCTTTAGCTTTATTGAAGCCAATGGCCAAGTTATTTAGAGAACACAGCTGATGAGCCCCCAGTGGATGTAAATGACATTTCAGGCACATATATATTCCCTCTTTATCCCACATATATATCTCGCCACACAATATTCACATTTACTTTTTTCCCAGTCTCGGCAGAGTACATGTTCAACAGCAGGTCGCACTTAGTGATTTTTTTTGCTTGTGTTCATGTGCTCGTGGCAGTATTTAAAGTCTTAAAAGCAGATTATAATGTGGCGCAGGGTAGCAAAATGACACTGGAATATCAGCTGAGAACATTCATACAGTAAGTCATTGTCTGAGATTATTGATTACAACATCAAAATCAGAGTCACACATACATTTAGATGAAATGAACCTGATTCTAAATTTAATAGGGGAACAGAAATAGAGATGAGAGATGATACTGTTCCTTCTATTCACAGAGAGAAGCTCTTCACTAGTCTGTCATTTTGAGAAATAAGGAATATAATAGCTGCTAAACTAAGCAGCCTATAAAATTTCACCCAGGAAAGTCGTAAATTATTGATACCATGATGTAAAAGGTAATTTAACGAGACTGAGAATCTACAGTGGAAACGCTCACAACACGGCACAGTCCCAAAGCGTTCCGCTGAGGGAATTTCTTTCCAGTCATTGTGTTCCTGTTTGTGCTCGCACTGAAAAGTTGCACTGAGAAAAAGTTAGCATGTGTGCTAAATCCACTTTAGTGTTAAGTGTGATGTTAATTGCAGCCTTGCACGGCTTCAGGGAAGATACACTGAATTTCTGGAGATGGTGAACACAACTTAAAAAACAAAAAAGGAATTTTAGTGTTAGCGTTTGATGGACCCCCACTTTGCATTTTCTGTTCAAGTACCCTGGCTTCTTGGATGCTCACTTCTAAACAGGACCGCAAAGCAGGTGAAAATCGAACTTGCCAAAAAAAATAAATAAATAATTGAATAAATAAATTGCAGCTCAAATTTTGAACTTGTGAATAAAACATTGTTTTATAAATTTCTTTCAGTGAATCTGCCCTTCAATGAAAATGAAGTGAAAAGCGAAGCTGAACTCATTGTAAGTGGATCCAGCCGCAGCTAACACCACAAGCGATTAGAAAAGCTGCGTTCAGTGGAAAGAGTGAACGAGACTGAAGGAGACTCTGCTGTGGTTAAAAGCATAAAACATCAAACATGCGGCACATATGAAACACAGAGACTTAGCCTGAGTTTGTGTGTTTTATGCAGCTTTAAGTTCCAGGCAACCAACATTAAGGCTGATGTAACGTCCAGCTTAAAAAAAAAGACAGGCCACATTTACATTAACATCATGCTTCTTTTTTTACTGTTTGACTTCACTGGCGTGCTTCCAATAATACCTGCTTCTTAAGCAGTGGGTGGAAGATTTGCCATCTGCAACTAATGTTTGTGCTTCAGTAGTGAACAGAAAACAGCATTTATTTACCTAAAAACAAAAATCTTGTCAGGGTGGCTGTCGCCTCAGAGCAAGAAGGTCCTGGTTTCAAATCCAGCGGCTGGTTGGAGCCTTTCTCTGTGGTGTTTGCATGTTACTGTGTCTCTGTGGGTTCTCTCGGGGCACCCCAGTTTCCTCCCACAGTCCAAACGCATGCATGTTGAGTTAATTGGTGACTCCAAACTGGCTGTGTGCAAAAATGGTTGTCTGTCTCTATGTGTTAGCCCTGTGACAGACTGGTGACCTGTCCAGGGTGTACTCTGTCTCTTGCTTTATGGCAGCTGGGATAGGCTCCACTCACCCATAACAATGAAAAGAGGCAGCATTCTCTATTTTAAGATAAAGATAAAACAGCACAGGTTTAAACTCTCAGATGATTTCATACAAATGAAAAAAGACATGAATACTATTTTCCATTTTTGCCAATAAATCCCCCTAAATCTGACACGCTGGGCCTTTAATGCTTTACTTTGGGGAAGGTTAAACTTTCTGCACTGGCACACGTTGATCTGAAGCTTGTGTTTTCACACTCTCCAGCAAAACAGAAACTTCACTGAGTATTAAGGGCACATGCAACATGTATGTATTCATTTATTCACTTTCTGCATTAAATGCAGTGTCACAGTGACATTTCAACGTACCCACTGACCCCCACATGAAAGCTTTCATGCAAAATTTCAAGATATTCCTCTCTGCCTACATTTTTAGGTGCATAAATTATAAAAACAGGTTTGAAACAATCAAATCAAATAATAATAATCAAATACTGTAGTGGCACAGGGGTGGAGAGTCTAAGCTTTGAGTCCACTGGCTCTCTGTGTCTTCCTGTGTGGAGTCTGCATTTTCTTACTGTGTGTGGGTTTCCTCCGAGTACTCCGGCTTCCTCTCGCAATCTGCAATTCGTGATTCTAGGGTCATGGATGTGGAAGTGACCACGAATGGTTCTCTGTCTCTGGGTGTTTGCCTTGTGATGGGTTGGTGACCTCAACTTGACTTTCAAGAAGTTCAAGGGAGGAAGTTGTTATGAGTGGGTCAGGCGGTTTCTGCTGATGTGGCCAAAAAAACGATGGCACGCTGGCACACACCACAGTTCAGATCATTTCTGCCTAACATTGTTTCCCAGTTGGCTCTGGACATTTCAGGAGAGCACCACACTAACAGTCCCACGCTGGAGAGCAACATCACAGCGCACAACTTCATGCATGTCAAATAAAATAGCAAACATACTCCTGGTCTCTCCTTTCCACTAAAATGCTGCCTCTGGTGTGTAAAGTGTGGATTCCAACTTAAAACTTCTGAAAACTTATATTCTTCACATGAAATTAAGGTCAGTTTGAAGCAAAGTTGATGTTTGCCGCCTGCACAATTTTGAGGTCAATAGTGAAATTCATAGGGAGTGCGAGTGGTCGCAATGGGACTTCCAGGGCGTGGCTGTTAGCTATAGCAGTCATGGTAGGAGCTGTCTGGACATGCTGGCAAAGATGACCCTGAACTGGTGATATGACAAATTTAAATCAGGTCAAGTTTTTAATTTTAAAAACCCATTCCCAGAACTTTTTCCTCACACCATAAGGCTGTCTTTACGTGACTCAGGACTCTTACAGGCAACACCTGACACTTCCAAAGCACTTCCTGTACTGCTCCACCTATTAAAAAAAGGTGGGTATCTCATCAATTTTAATACATTATGTACTGTAAAAAAAGGGACAGCAAAAGGTAATGTTATCGTTCTCTATTGCATAAGTTTGAGTGAAAGACCAGCCCATAGATATAACGATATCCACATTGGTGACTGCACATCCCCATGTGGCATCTCCTTTTTGTTGCTAGATTTGATCAGAATCAGAATCAGAATCAGAATCAGAAGGTTTTTATTGCCATATGTGTGAACAGGTTCACAGCATTAGGAAATTGCTGCGGTACTTCGTGCTTACAGAAAAAAAAAAAAAAAAAAAAAAACAAATAAGTATAAAAACTATAAGACAATATACAAGTATACAAATTGCAAATATACAGAGATATTAGAGCTATAACTATAGCACAATATTACAAAATTACAAAATATACAGTGCAGAGACTAATTAAAAGATAGAAGAATGTAGACTATATTCCACTAATATGTACATCAGTGCAGTCAGACAGGTGCATAGACATAGGGTCATCAGCGTTTGTGGAGGGTGGTGGTAACAGTCTTAGGGTAATTGTTCATGAGTCCAACAGCAGAGGGGAAGAAACTGTTCTTATGGCGGGAGGTTCTGGTCCGTATGGACCGTAGCCTCCTGCCTGAGGGGAGAGGGTCAAAAAGTCTGTGCCCAGGGTGAGAGTGGTCGGCTGTGATCCGACCTGCACGCCCCAGTGTCCTGGAGGTGTACAGGTCCTGGAGAGATGGGAGGTTACAGCCAATCACCTTCTCAGCAGAGTGCACAACGCGCTGTAGTCTCTGTTTGTCCCTAGTGGTGGCTCCAGCGTACCACACAGTGATGGAGGAGGTGAGGATGGACTCAATGATGGCAGTATAGAACTGCACCATGGTCCTTGCTGGCAAGTTGAATTTCTTCAACTGCCGCAGGAAGTACATCCTCTGCTGGGCCTTTTTGATGACAGAGGTGATGGTGGGCTCCCACTTGAGGTCCTGGGTGATGGTAGTTCCCAGGAAGCGAGAAGAGTCCACTGTGGTGATGGGGGTGTCAGTCAGGATGATGGAGGGTAGAGGGGCTGTGTGCTTCCTAAAGTCCACTATAATCTCCACTGTCTTCTGGGCGTTCAGTACCAGGTTATTGTGGCTGCACCAGGACGCCAGACGTTTGACCTCCATCCTGTAGGCCGACTCGTCCCCGTCTGAGATGAGTCCGATGAGAGTCATGTCGTCTGCAAACTTAATAAGCTTGACAGACTGGTGGTCAGAGGTGCAGCAGTTGGTATACAGGGAGAAGAGCAGAGGAGAGAGGACACAGCCCTGAGGAGTGCCAGTGCTGATGGTCCGGGAGTCCGAGACATTCTTCCCCAGCCTCACGTGCTGCTTCCTGTTCGTCAGGAAGTCAGTGATCCACCTGCAGATGGGATCAGGCACGTTCATCTGGGACAGCTTTTCTTGGAGGAGATCAGGGATGATGGTGTTGAAGGCAGAGCTGAAGTCCACAAACAGGATCCTGGCGTAGGTTCCCTGGGAGTCCAGATGCTGTAGGATGAAGTGCAGAGTCAGGTTGATGGCGTCGTCCACAGACCTGTTGGCTCTGTAGGCAAACTGCAGGGGGTCCAGAAGGGGGGCTGTGAGGGACTTGAGGTGGGACAGCACCAGACGCTCAAATGACTTCATGACCACAGAAGTCAGTGCCACAGGTCTGTAGTCATTTAGTCCAGTGATCCTTGGCTTCTTGGGGACAGGAACAATGGTAGCGGTTTTAAAGCAGACAGGCACGTGGCAAGCCTCCAGTGAGGAGTTGAAGATGTTCGTGAACAATGGGGCAAGCTCGTTAGCACAGTGTCTCAGTGTGGCAGGTGAGACACCATCTGGACCTGGAGCTTTGCGAGCTTTGACACTCCTGAACTGCTTTAGCACCTGGTCCTCCTGAATACAAAAGACTGTGGGGGTGGGGGAGGAGGGGGACTCTGGGGTGGGAGTCCTTGATGATGTGGGCTTCTCTGAGGTGTGGGGAGTGGGGGAGGTTGGGGGGTGAATATTTGTGTTGGCTGTATTGTAGTTGGGACTGGTGGAGGTGTGAAGGCTGCTGAACTGACCATCAAAACGACAATAGAACTCGTTCAGTTCATTTGCAGTTTGTAGGTCGTCTGTGGAGTGGGGGGTTTTAGGCTTGATAATTCAACATTAAGCTCTTTTCACATAAAGCAAAATAACATAAAAGAAAAAGCAATCTAAAACCTGAATTTTCTCTTTTTTTCCCAAGGTAGAGATTAGCTGTCCTTTTTTAGGGCAGTATTTAACTTTGAAGTGGCAACCTGGTGTGACAGAATGGAAGGAAATTGCATGCTTTTAAGCAGGGGACATATTTTGATATTGATTGCAGCCTATCGCTGCTTTTGGAGGAGATTAGCTAAATTACCGTACCCATAATTGGGACTTGCACTTAAGTAGAACTCCACTGTGAGAGAAAATTTGAAATTCCATTAGTGTCAATGACAGCTAGGCAGTGGGTTTAAGACGGCTCTCATCTGATCAGCGTCCAAAATGTTGAAGGTAATTGATGATGAAAAAATTAGCCTGCCTCTGCAGGGTGATTGATACCAGTGACTTTCTAATTACAGAGCAGCGCCTCTGCGAGAGGCCGTCATACTTATACATTGTTGGAAAATCTCTCTTTTTTTCTCTCGACTCAAAGAGCAAGTGACAAGGGATCATAATTTTCATTTATGGTGTACGTATGTGGTCTAATCACACAAGGGCTCCTTTCATTCCCAACCCCTCGCTTTCATTATTATGACACTTAATTTGAGCTAATTCTGTCAGAAATACATAAAATTACCTCTTTTATTGTTTTTTTTGCCTTCTTCTCATCTATTAATGATTTTCACCTATAGAGACCTGACTGAATTCTGCAGTTATGGACACAATTTTAGAATTTGGAACATGACTATTGGCCATATGTATGATGAACAGATGATTAAATAACAGACACAGAATGCGTGGGATATACAGAACTTTATGTTTTTCCTTTAATTTGGAGTTAAAACTGTGCATGTTCATTTATTAGAAATTTGCTTTGATGAGCTGATGTGAACTGCATTGATCTTCTTTATTTGTGCAGTGAAGCAAACACGTCGCCTGATGCCTTCAGAGTTTCTGCACCATTTTAAACCTCTTTTAAAATCTCACAAACTGAATCTCTGCATTTTGGACGGTTGGGCAAACACAACAACACATGAACAAAATCAGTTTGATTTGTGCTGCTGAACAGCACAAACAGTTATACATGGAAATTTTTATTTTTTTAAAAAATGTATTCATTCACAACCTTAAAACAGTATTCAGGATAAAACAAAATGTAAATGTATGTTTTTACTGTGGTCTCTATAAATACATGAAACACTATATGTATAAAGTCTAATCTACACCATGGGACCCTGCTCTAAAAACCTGTCATAGGGCTCCATGGTGTAGATTAGACTTTATACATATAGTGTTTCATGTCCACTTTAAATACTATAAAGGACACATATTTAGATAGTGGCACATACTGCAATATTATTTACTTTACTGATAGGTTTAGTAGATTTAAGGATTTTAGCTGCTAATTTAATGAGCTACTAAAAGCTTCAAGTGATTCATGAAGACTGATATAATAATAATAATATTTCAATCCAAATATCGTGGGGGGGGTGGGGGGTGTCATACCTATCTTTCTGGGGTTCTAAGATGACCATTTTGCACAGCTACCCACTTGCTTCCTACCATGGTTTCACCTGTTGGCTCTGGGCTCCATATTTTGAAACTTCAGTCTTAACATCAGGCTGCTGCTCAGTCAGATTTGGCCTGCATCAAATAGCAGACCATTATTTTTCAGACAGTTCCATAAAAATGCTCCTAAATGCACCAACAGCACAAACAAGTGTTAGAGGTCCATTTCAGTGGCTCAGTTTAGTGGAGATGAGGCCTAACAGATCCAACCCCTAACATAAAGCCTTAGTAATATCGAAATATATGATATATATAAAAAAGAATGAAAAGAAAATTACTTACCATACACTGGTTATGAAAACAATCCATAAAGTAGTAAATACCAAAGTGTGGCTAGCAGGCACCTGGTGGCCTTTGATGGTACTGCAGGTGAGCCACGAGAAGTTATTTGCAATTAAAACAACCAAGAGAAAAAGGCTAGTTATTAAAATAGTTATTAAATGAGAAAATTTAAAACGGAAATATAAACTATTAAAGAAAGTCTTGAGCTGAGTTGTACTGAGGTTTCTTCCTGTTAAAAAGAGTTTTCCCAAACACCTGCTCAAAGAGGATCGTCTTATTGTCGGGGTTTTCTCTCTAATACTGTAGGGTTGTTAGCCTACAGTTAAAGTGCCTTGAGGTGACATAAATAAAATTGAACTGAACTGACTGCTCCTCATTTTTCAGGCCCACTTGGGGAGGACTAACGGGGTAGGGTTGACCCAAATACAATAGAAGAGATAACAGCATATTTAACTGGGGAATATAGGACCCCGAGAGAATTGATATGCTTGCATCATATCTGTACATAATGTTTGTGTAAAATGTCCAAACTGATTATTGTTTATCCTCCTAAGTCTCAGCACACTGCCGACATTTCTATAATCTAAAAGATGTGTGATTAAGGTGAGTGGAGTAAATTGTTTCAAAGAAAGAAACTGGAGCCATTTGCTCTGATTCTATTTCTAGAGTCTTGGTTATGACAGTCACGAGATCTCTGTCCCCATTATTTGCGATCTTCTCCACCGCCGCCGCCGCCACCGCGAGGGAACAAGGTCTCATACGCTGCTTTATTTCACACTTCACTTGCCATATTCTTCAGCACGCAGGACCTCCGACTCATCAGAGCCGCACACCGGCCCTGAGAAATGTTATGCAAATTTTTTCCATGGTGTGTGAAAAGTGAAGAGGAGGGGAATCATCTCTACTCCTGCGCTAGATTTCTTTTAAAGGGCAAACACTGTCATGAAGCGTCTTTTTAAAAAAAAAATAAATAAAATAAAAGTAGAATTGAATTTGCAGAAAAAGCTCCAGCAGGGCAGCGAGGTGACGTGAAAAACAAAGAAGCTGAATCAACCCCAGCTGTTGGACTTAAAAGGTGAAATGTGGCTGTACGGCTTCGTATGGCAGCAGCTGAGCAGTAAAGGCGATGAATCTGATAAATAATGAATGCATTGCCATTTGTCCCTGCTGCTGAACTCAGTTTCACCCCAATGCCAGATTTTCAAATCAACCCCAGCACACCTTTAACCACTTTGACATCAATAAAATATTGACAGTAAGAGCAAACTACACTGTTAAATATTTACAGGTGGAGCGTTTGGACATAGTGTGATGTTAACTGATGAGGACTTGAGGGGTCAGTGAATGCCACTACATCCTGTATCAGTGACTGAAAATGTGTTTCCGAGGCAGATTTCTTTTTAGCCCTGCGACATGATACTGCACATACATAAATGTCACAGAATGCCATGTATTACTACATCTTGTCATTTATTGCTGACATTTTCAGCCTGTTCTTTGCCCCCAGTGGATTCTGTGCTGGTTAAATGTGCTCTTTTATGCTTTGAAACACTGGACCGATCTGATCCTTTTTATTGCCCTTGGCATCCAGACAGCAGGAAATGAGAGTAAATTGAATCAGCGCTGTGAGTGACAGAAGCATTATGGTCCGGGGTTGGCCATCAGGAGCCGAACTTGCAACAGGAAAGAAGGAGAAAGATAAATCACAGGGGCTTTGTGGCTCTGATCCTTTAAGGTGCACACTCGTAAGACTGGTAAACAAATATGAGTGCATTCGTTGTGCAACGCATCCTTGTGTCTTCGGCTAAATTGAAAAAGATACTGAACACACAATTCTGCAGTTTACATAATTCACTCCTGACAGTGGATAGGCACAGCAAAGGATAAAGGTCCAAACTTTATTTCAGTAGCAAAACTTGCTGTAAGGGCAGATCATAGCTCATGATCAGCAAACCTAGACCTTCTGCTCCAGTATTAATAATATACCGCGAGTGTCATCAATACAGCACAAACAAGAGCTTGTTAAAAAAAAAAAAGCAGAATTACTTCAGCTGTTGGTCAAAATCATGTTGCAGATGGAGTCATGGTTCCCAGTTAGATATTCAGTGAGGATCTGGTGATGCTTTTAATCAGCTTTACCAGATTTGTTGGCACACAGGATAAAAGTCATTTTATCTAATGGTCGAGTATGTGAACCTGCTCCTTTACACAGCATCGGAATAGATGTGCACAAATTAGGAATTAAAGGTGGATCCGATATCTTAAGGACAGGTTTTTACAAGCTTTGTCAGTAGTCTTCTTATTTATGCTGAGCAGTTCCTGCCCATCATCCACCTCTTTGATTCAGACTGAAATATCTATTAAATCAACAGTCTTGAAATCTGGTGTAGACAGTCATTGTCCTCAGAAGGTTGACTTTGGCGACCCAACTTTAGTGGGACGATGAGTTTTGCATTTGTGGTTCTGAGTGTATTTTTTCTCTCTCACAATGAGATCATAATAAACTTATAATCTCTGTTATAATTTCAGCCGCAAGCCTAATATTGAAAAATTCTCTCCACAATTGAATGGATGGAAGGTGCCTCATGGGAAAATTGCTGTAAATATCATTCATTTGATTTATTCTGTATGGAATTCCTTATATTTGAGCTTGATTGCATTTATTTTGAAATTCTCTCCGTATATTTATGTTTTTGTTATATAATCTCACTTTGATTCTCAGTTCTTTTAAATTTTGAAGTTTCATTCCATGTATTGACTTTTCATCCATGTTTCATCCCATATAGTTTGATTCACCTGCAAAACGAATGGCATTCCCATCAGCCTGAACAGTTCTTTGTATTTAGAGCTAATTTATACATTTGCATGGCAATAAATAGACTGTGGACTTCATTTTCCTTTGGATCTTTTACTATGGCAGAAACTGGTTCCCTATTGCAAAGCATGACTCATTTTTTTATTTCTTAATTGATGACTCTTTATACCTACTTAATATTCACTTATATTACAGTTTCAGTGTGAACCCAGTGTTGCTAAATGGACCATGTTCGAAAAGCTCATTATTCAGACTACTGTACAGAAACTAAACACTTGCTTGAGACAGCAAAGAGGGAAAGAAGTACTGCAGAGAATGTAATCTAAAGGTCAGCTATTAATTATTTTCTCCCTGGGGACACAACTGCCAAGGTCATGCAGCACCATGGCCTTGAGAATTTCTCACCTCAGAAGCAAATGAGCACGGTGTCATCTTACATTGAGACCTGATGGCTTTTATTTTCTCAAACGCTCCATCCGGCTGTCAAAGTGCACACTCTGAGTAAAGCAGCTCTTTCCTGGACCTTTTTGGGATCTGCTGTGGGGCTGCTGAGCACAAGGGTAAACTCCACTGAGCACAAACATGGATTCACACATTTGAGTAATTCATGCTTTCCAAGGATGTTGCTTTTGGAAGCCGTTTGGGCTTTATTTTGGATGTCAGTATGAAAAAAATGTCTCTCTGTTGTATTAATAGCTCATAATCCCCACACACTTTTCACATTTTTCACTTCAGCCTGCCAGTCAGTGAACTAATATTAAAGCTCTCAAAGCTCCAGATACTGTATTACAACTATAAACAAAAACATTTGGTGGGAAGGAATATACGGTTGGAATATTTATCCACATATTTAGTTCATTCATTCTAGTTTTGGGTTTGGAAGGGATATGCCAATAAGGCTGTAATTTCAAGGGTAAAGAAGAACAAAACCAATGCTTTGTATTATCATCCCATTTCGCCTTGGTATCTGAAGGGATGATTAGAAGGAATTTCTCAGTGAAGCAGTAAACTAATCTCTGGGTACCAAACATAGTTACAGCCCATCACATAAACCTGTGAGCATGTTTTCAGTATTTAATGGAGCAATATGTATGTCCCAAAATGACCATATGGAGTCATTGCAACAAATGAAATACCAGGGAAGACAGTGGCTGGAGACCATGGTGTGATCAAAAGTATGTCGGAAAAAGACACGAGCTGTTGTTTTTGTGTTATAAAGTGCACACTTTTCCTTTACAGAGTACATTTTCACCCCTCCATCAAAGTATAGTTCAGCACAAGCTGAGATGACAGAAAGAGAGCCTTTGGTCAACAAATCTATTGAAGGAGAAAAAGTTGAAAAATATAACCATAAAGTGCACTACTGCAAAGAGATGCATCACAAATGAGTTGCACTCACTGGTCAGATTGACACAGTTTGATTGCAACGTGTTGGAAGTCTGTTTGAGTCAGACAGCAATTGTTGAAGACGGTTTGCCTCCCAAAGGCTGAGGATGTTCAACCTCTGGGCGACCAGTTGGTCACCGCAACTACTTGCAGTAGGTCAAATGAATGCAATCACAGATTTTTCCTAGTCGCAAGGAGGTTGCTGTCCTATGTTCACTCATGTGACTGAGCCATTAGAGCATTTTGGTATTTACAGTGTCTGGAAAAAAGCAAAACCTCTTGATTAAAAGGGGAGAGAGAAAAACAAATATAAAAAGTAAAACAGCTCCAAAAACATTTCAACTTACACATTTTGGATTTTGGATCTTCTCCTGCTGCTTTCCGGCTCCTCTGTGGTCACCCATGGAAGATTTTCCATAGCTTCAGAAATTCATATCACCATGAAAAACAGAAAAACACTGTCTTGATTCTCAGCCCCGATTGCTCCTGTATGTTTTACAAAAATATAAGCCAAAATGGGACAAATTAATACATTGACCTAAGTTTGGCGCCAGATCAAAAGGTAATTGCTCCACATTTTAATGATTCATCCTCTGGGGTCCACGCATATGTGGGTCACATTTCCTTTGATATTTCACTAAAAGCCATAAACGTCTACCTCCTGGTGGTACAAGCAGAAACGTCAGGGTAAGTCTGTTCAATTCATCATCTGGGGACATGTGAATGTCTGCATGACATTTCATGGCAATCCATCCCAGAATTGCTGAGATATTTTTGTATTAAGCTAAGGGATGGGATGACCAGCATTCCTGTCCATATGGCCATGCTGTTACGTAGAAAAAAAAAAAAAGGTTGTTAACACAACCACCCTTGGGGCATTTAACAACATAATACTTTGACATTTATTATTCAACCATGAGATGCCTTTATTAAAACAACTTACAGTAAACAGCACTGGTTCACCTTCGTTAGAGACCAAGAATGAATCATTTCTTTAGTATCCAACTGGGAATTAATGGAGTCTGCAATATTAAGAGCATGTGCCAAATGTCTACCTATATTTTGCAAATCACCACCAAAATCACATCAGTAACTTAAGAAGCATATGCAGTTTATAGGTAAAGAGAGATCTCTTTGAAGGCAGTGATATTTGTGCACCAGCAGTATTCCAGATCAGAGCTTGAGGTGATATACCTGCAAATAAGCTGAATGTGTGTCTGTACTCCCTGTCGGTGACTAAGCCTGTGAAGTAATCTTGTTACAAGTGAGAAAAGCTGGAATGAAGATACTTGTATCTGAGTCTTGGCTGCAGAGCATGATCTCTTAAAAACTTTCCATGGCAGCCTGCCTTGATAAGTAGTTTAGTGTTAGAGTGAAAAACTCTCCCAACAACCATGAATGAGTTGCTATTTCAAGCAAGAATATTTATGCATTTTTTGGGGGGTGGGGGGGCTGTTTTTTTTTTTTTTTAAAGATCAAATATCCAGTAAAGCAATGCTCATTAAAACTTCACTACTACCGATTGTGTGATATCAAGATTTGGCAAACCATACTATCCAACACTGAACTAAAAAATTTAAGCTGTATGTCAAGTTTGAATATAGAATGATTAATCCCACCGAAGCAAAGACTATGACAAATAGATTCAGCTCCTTTGATGACCTTTGAAGACCTTCTTGATGGTCAGTCCATCTCCAATGACCATCAAGAAGGTCGTGGGTGTAAATGTGAGTGCAAACTGTGTCCCTGTGATAAAATGCTGGCCTGTCCTGACATCTGGAAAAACTCCCAAACGCCGTGTCCCTGGATTGAATAAGCAGGGCACACACATCGTAACACCTGTGTGACACATTATAAATACAAGGCTTCTGCTGCCAAAACTCAGCTAATTTTCTCCTTTGGTGGAATCTCAGACCTTTTAATTTTCATGTTTTACCTCCATTTATTTTGTATATGATGTCACCAGTGTCACACTGCTCAGTGCAATCCTATTGGTTGGTCAGTTAATAGATATAGGGTGTAGCAGTAATCACAGTGTGAAATAATCCTTAATTTCTGACACTGAATTTTTTTCCAAGTCTATCTTTGGTCAACAGACCATTGCAAGGGTTGACCTTGAACCTCTTTTACTGTGCAATGTCGGACAAAGACGAGCCAGTGCAAAAGACATCGCAATGATTGTTTTCATGCTGTTAATTCTGTTACAAACGCACCCATGAAAAATTATAACCAACTTTGCACACAGCATCTTGGTTAGTTGGATAGTACATGTTAAAAAAAATAATCTTCAGAGTTTGTGAAGCTTCATGGGAGAAAAAAAAAAACACGAAAAAAAAAAAAAAAAAGCAATTTTGCGAGAGCCTGCAAAACTTTTCGTATAGTTTTGGCATGATTACACACAAACAGTAACCACTTTAATTATGAATTAAAGGCAATTTTTGCTGGCAATTTCTCACCCATCCTTTCAATCCCGACAGATGCTGCAGTATCAAGATTAACGCGTAACTCTCGCAAAGCATTTGCGGGATCTCGCAAAAGTGCATCTTTTTTTTTTTCCTCCCACATTTTTTTTCTCCCATGTCTCTTGCGGGGTTCCATACAAAACAGTAATAAGAGAGCAATGTGGACTTTAATTTAACAAACCGAGAGTCAATGTGGAGCCTGCTGAATAGTTCAACTGCTGCCATATTTAGCCATAAAAATGTTAGTAGCACCTAGGATTGGGAGATTAAACAAACTTCAATTTTGATTACCTTTTTTTAATTTTTATTTTAATCGAAAAAAAAAATATTTTTTTTAAAATTATTTTGTCACATTATGCTCTGTGAGTATACTCGTAGCACTTATTTTTTAAGATTAAGATAGTGTTTATTTGTCACATGCACAGTTATACACAGTACAATGCACAGTGAAATGTATTTTGTACCTGCAACCATATATACACACACATATAAATAAGAAGAATAAAAATTTTAAAAAAGTAATTCACACTCAAGTCAAGTCAAGTTTATTTATAAAGCACATTTAAAACAACGACGTTGACCAAAGTGCTGTACAAGATCTGTAACCCCAAGGACTATACTAAATAAAAATAAAAATATATAAATAAATAAATAAAATAATAAAATAAAAATAAATAAATAAAAACATTAAGAACAATAAATAACATAAGAAAATTAAAAATTAAAACGTTTAAAACAAGTACCATAAAATACCATAAAACAATCATCTAAAAGGAGGTAGCACTGCAGCCAAATGCCAAGGAAAAGAAATGTGTTTTTAATAGAGATTTAAATGTGTGTATCGTCTGAGCTGTGCGGATATGGAGAGGTAGATCGTTCCATAGCTTTGGTGCTGCTGCTGCAAAAGCTCGATCACCTCTCTGTTTTAGTCTAGTTTTAGGCCTCTGTAAGAGCAGCTGGTTCGATGACCTCAGAGCTCTTACAGGGGTGTGACAGTGAAGCAGCTCAGACAGATACAAAGGTGCCAGTCCGTTTAAGGCTTTAAAAGTAAGCAATAAAATCTTAAAATCGATTCTAAAACGGACAGGGAGCCAGTGAAGGGATGACACTATACACTATACTCTATATACTATACACTATACACACTTTTATAAATTATAATATTTACATTGTGCAATAATGGTCCAGTTAGGGCTCAGAGTTGAGCAGATGGATGGCTTGTGGGTAAAAACTCTTCTTCTGTGAGAGAATAACAATCATCATCTCTATATAAGTAATAATAATCATTGCATCAATAAGGACTCACAAATGTCCGCAAATTCCTGGAGAGAGGTTGCTGCAACTATCAGAATAGATGAGGGAATGAACAAAGAAGTGGAAAAACTAGAGGGACAAATGTTTGCGCCCCAAAACAGCTGACAGCAAAGAGCGAGGACCCCAGGGGGGAAAAGTCCCAACATTTTATTTGTTTCTGTCGGCCGACACCACATGTAAAACACCGGGACACGACCACATCGTAATTAACACATAAATGAACACAGATTTGCTGCACGGTGGGTTCGGCACCATCCGGAAAAAAATACAATCTGTTCAACCAGCTAAGGTTCAAACACTGCAGCCAGTATAACCAGTATATCTGTGCTGGCCTGAGTAATTCAGATTTGGTCTTAAGCTGAACATGTTTTTGCGGTCATTTAAGTGCAATAAACCCAGTGTGTTTGCAAAGTCAACGAGTCATCATGTTGACTTTGAGAGGCTGCTTGGCCTCTCCAAGTCCCCATCTGCCACCACAGCCATCCCACCCTGGAGGCTGCAGGCTGGCAGTTGCCTTTACAAATACTCAGGAGTCTGGGTCTAACACCCTACCAGACCCTGTGTACCCCAACACATCCACCTTTCCCCACCCCCATTTATCTACTTGCTTTTCATTTGAATGAGACTATATCTAAAGTTCAAAAAATCCCCTATAAAAAGAAATGTTCAATAAATGCACGTTTAAGTCCTTTAACTTAATAATCAAGATTTATTAATCAAAACAATCATGATTTTTTTTTTTTTGCCATAAATGATGACCTACAACTAGAACTGACTTTTTGGTCTCAAGGCAGTTTATGAAACAGTGACAAAAAATGAATCTATTTTTTTGTGTTCATGGCCACAATTTGTTACCTTTGTGTGTGTGTGTGTGTGTGTGTGTGTGTGTGTGTGTGTTTGTGTGTATGTGTGTGTGTGTGTTTGTGTGTGTGTGTGTTTGTGTGTATGTGTATGTGTGTGTGTGTGTATGTGTGTGTGTGTGTTTGTGTGTGTGTGTGTGTGTGTGTGTGTCACTGAGCACAAATTTATGAGCAATGCATTTCAATAGGAAATATATTCGTGTCAGGGATGTGTCACCATAGCAACCAGGGGAAAAAAGTTTTAAACGAAACCATGATATGTTTCTAAAGCTAACCTAGTAGTTTTATAATAGCAGTGTTTGAAAATGATAGATGGAAAACTGTGATGTGCATGACTCAAACTTGGATCTCCAGCATCACAGTCAAAATGATTTTGCTCCTCCAACATCTAAATGGAGACTTTTTCTTGGCTTCTAATCGGTACATGTGAGAGCAGACTGATGGAAACTCATGTTCAGGCTCACAAAATAATGTTGGGACACTTGTTGAAAAGTTGAAAATTCATGTCCAGCAACATGAGTCAATAGATTAAAGGAGTGAGACCAGGTTGAAAATGAACATTTGTTTTTTAATGTATAAATGATTTTTTTTTTTTTAATTCCCTGATTGCAAAGACTTGGAAGAACATTTTCATGAAAATAAAAACAACAAATTCTGATTGCTCAGTGTTAGAGTTAGGGCTGGGTTTGGGGGTGGGGGTGGGGCTGCGCTCATCACTGATGATGACCAGTCACACTTTTAGCTAATAGAAAAGTAGTCGAAGAAGAAATGAAGGCAAGATTGTAATGATTTTAGAACCTGTTGACCTAAAGCAGCTGTCTGCTCAGTAAACCTAACCAAAACACATCTGAAACCAAAACAATCATCTTCAAAGGTTTTTCTTTTTCTTTTTTAGCCTTCTTGAGTTAAGAACAGCTGTAGCTTTAGGTGCTAATCCTCTGTGGGTTTGTCACAATGGGAGATCTTTTCAGGTCATCTGGTCCATTGTCATTTGTAAAAATGGTCATTAGAGCTTCTTTAATCTTTGGAATTAGCATTGTATAATTGGCATCTGCATCTTGTTTAAGTAATTTGTGGTGCTGTGGCGTATTATTTGACTGCCAACTTCCTTTTGATCACCACCACCTGAGACCCCTTTTTTTTTTTTTTTTAATGCTTTCCTTGCAGCAGGAACATATTCATATTCCAAGAACCCTCCATGGAGCTGCTATTTCTCAGTGTGCTTGACATTATTGTTGTGGTTGACATCATCTTGTTGTGTACCATTAAGCTCTCATAAGCTGATTCGTCAACACATTGTAATGTGCCAAGTATAAAAGCACGAAGCCTGGGAGGACATGTCTGAGAATAATAAAAGGACCGAAGGGGACGTTAACTCACCCATCTATTAATTGCACTGACTGTTGTGTGCAACTTGACATCATGAAAGCGAGAGCTGGTACACAGCCAGACAACAGCAACCAAACTGAATAGGGTGCATTAGCTTTAATAGAAAAAAAAATGCATTAGATAACGTTCACCCTAATACTGAGAGAGCAGCAGGCACTTGAAATTCATCTTATGACTTTTGACAGCTGTACTGCATCACCCCGGAGAAATCAAAGGTTGCTATCTAAACTCTTTTATTAGCGTTTGATAGTAGCAAACCAGACTACAGGAGCTACACAGAAGCCTCTCTGTCAACGTGACATCCTTATGAGAAATTCATGCTGAATTGAATCTATTATTCACTATTTACATAATTGATCGGATTGTCTGCAGGCTGTATTAATAGAAAGTGACAGTTCTTAAAATGAGAGGTTTCGCAGGGTGACGTGGTGGGTACAGGAAGCTGAGCGACTGAGTTGCAACTGATTTAATGCCCCCAACCCCCCATGTGGTCTCTGAGTTGGACGCCAGCGAGACCAGTCTTGAGTTTTTATGAGCAAATCGAGTTAGGTAAATCACCACCTGTACCCCACCGAACGAGATGATTTCGGGCTCAGAGTGAGCAAGCTCTGGTGTCGTTTGTCTTCCTCCTCTTGTTTCCCCAAGATCACTGGGATTAAATGGGCTATATTTATCATCAGTGACAATTGTAAGAGATATGGTCTACCTGTCACAGTGGGAGACACTTTGATAAAGTCAAACCAAACAAATAATACACCTTTGTTCTGCTTGGACTTGACAGTGATTCACACGTGCAGATTTACAACTCGGGACAAAGAAAGCGGTTCCTCGAACCACTGTAAACCGCTTTTCCTCAGTCTGTCCAAAGATTGTGCTCCACATTTGAGTCTTTTGCCTTTACCTACACTGTGCCTATGGTAAAGGGACACAAACGGCGACGTGCAAACACACTCTGACAGCAGCAATGATACTGAACTGGTCTTAGCTGTTGGAGGAAGAGGGAGACCTTTGATGGCTAATTAGCACAGGCAGCTGTCAGAACGGTAATGGCAAAGATTTGAAAGTTTTGATACTCTGGTCATATTTATGGTTTCGCAGCATCGCTTTGTTCTCTCGGGTCTTATTGGGTTGCTGAGGACGGCTGTGCGGAGAGGGAGGAGAGGAGAGGGAAACATCAGATTTCCTCTCCTCACACTGGATGTGACCACATTAATTATAGATCTCGGGAAGCAGCAGTTACATTCATTTCTCATATTTTTAGAATACGAGAGGCTGATTTATTTCTTTAATCAAGACGACAGGTGTCAGCACGTTTCAGGAAAAAGACACTGAAAGCTGCTTAAAGTTGTCAGACGATGACATTTTGAGCCGGCTGAGGTGTGAAGCGTCTATTTGAGAATACTTGCCTAAAGCTAAAGGTGGAGGTGAGGGCATTCCCTACTGTGAGGGATAAATTACTATGAATAGCACTTATGCTACAAGCTGCAATTCAAAAATTTCTTCATCAGTCATGTTTAGAGACATAAACACGACTGAAATATAATTTGTCCCCCTAAATACCCCACTGCCAGTGTCTTTAGATGAGAGTATGGCTCACACCAGGGGTTGTATTTTGTACTTTGCACTCAATACTATTTATTTAAGAATTTTAGTTATTCATTGTTCTGCATATTTAAGAATCTGTCGTACACAATAATGAATCAATAATTATGATCCTGTAATCTGATGTATATGATTCAGAAAACGGGTCAGTGTGCCTAACTACTTCTGCTTAAATACAGTACTTGTATTTAAATTGATTGATTCCCTGTGGGCCCCTCCCTCTGCATTGTTCTTTGTGAAAAAAAAAAGTTTGGGAACATAGAAGTGAGCACAGCTTCTTCATATACATGTGCTCAGTCCAGTAACAAAGATGATGTCGGAGGAAATAATTTTCTTCCATTTGAAGAAAAATAAAAAACCTTTTTTTCCAGAAAGACAACAACATGTGCTCTGTGCGGCTTTAGTTAATCTGCTTATATCTGCTTGGTTTCTGGGAATTTAGATTTTTCTTTTTATCAGCGTGCTACAGTTTATCATGCAGCATCTGATCCGTATCAGCGTCAATGTCAGTTCATATTTTAGGCTTTTCACAAGAAGTGATGCTTTGTACACTGAAAACATCAGGTCAATTCACCAGTGGAGTGGTTCACAAGTCAGAATAATAAACAACTGCATTAAAAAATTGTGGCGTATAAGCTTGAGTACCATAACTTCACTGTAAAAGACTGATGTAGCCCACATGGCCCCACACACTAGTTTTGGACTCATTTCAAACCCTCAACTTTAGTATTTTTGGCCACTGCCATGTTATTTTTTTATTAGATCCAGAAGTGAATATGTTTGGACGAGAGGGTAGAGTACTCAGTTACAAGCTAACATGAGCTAGCAGGCTTAACTCTTAACCCTGATGCAACCCTGAAAGGATCTGTGTCTCCTCCCAGGAAGCTTTCATTTGTTAGGCAAATGTAAAAAACCACTACACACACTACCACTACATTAATGTATTGCAATTGCTCGTAAATTTTCTTGAAAGTACTGCATCACCTTATGTAATTACTCGTCAGAGAAAGTAAACGTGAAACGGGAATCCCACATGGTCTCTGTAACAGTTAATGCTGTTGCGACAACTAAGACCAGAGCAAAAATTATGATTAATTTCTAACAAAGTTAAAATAATTAAATCAGGTGACTATGCAAATCTTCAATACATAAATCGATTGAAAAGCATGACTTTTTTCTGTGTTTTGTAACGTTATTGGCAATAGCTTATAGTCTCTGCACCACATAAAATTCATGGCTCTGACCACTTTGCTACAAGCTGAAAGCAAACTCTGAGCAAACTGGGTGGTCACCTGCTTGAGGTTACACTGTCAGTGTTTTCTGAAAGACTTTATTAGTGATTTTAGTGCACTTCTGTTCATCTCTGAGAGCTTCCAAAGGCTTCTGAATTCTTCTGATAACCAGTGATCAAAGTAAGCTCAGCTAAAGTGCTGTACTTCTCCAATGTTCCTAGCAGACTAAGACTGGATCTAAAAAATGACACATACACAAGCATACAAGTGCGTGCATGTATGCATGTGTGTAGGTACATCTGCTTTCACAGCAAAGCCTTTCTTTAATGAATTATTAATTGATCCCGTTTATAACTTTCAGCTCTGTAAATACTTTGCCACTGACAGTGAACATGAATAACAGTTGTACTGTCTGTCTCTGAGCTCAGTGTAGCTGCACTTCTCCAGCTGCTGAGGGTTCTGGCTGGAGTGACCCTCCAGCTCACAGCACAGCAGAACAAAGACAAAAATTGCTAGCAACAGTCCAGCACTGTGGCATTGGATTCACTGGGGAACAGTGTTCATTAAAAATCATTCATTTCATTAAAATGATCATTTTACACTTTACCTGCTACTTAAAAAAAAGAAAATAAATTGTTACTGTTTTACTACTTTTATAAAGATATAAACTGTTTTCATTTCACGTTCTTCCCTTCTTGTGCAATAAAACTGAAATCAATGTTTGTTTCTCCACTCAAAAGGTGTAGACCACTCCATTAGTTTTATCCTCCTCCCATACAAACTGAAATCAGTAATTACAGCACAAGTGTAAGAAAGAGATAAACAAAGGCATGTTCGATGGTTTGTTTCCATCCTTCCATTGTGCAGGTAACTGAAACATTTATGGCCTCTATCACACAGGCCTAGAGACCTGGCAACCACTGGCTGCTTGGGAAAAATGTGTATTTTCTGACTGGTTGGAAAGTGGTTGCTGCACCAAAGACCTCCTCCTCCTCCTCCTCCTCCTCCTTTCTTAGCAGACTGTCAGGTCTGCCCATCATTTGCATGGAAAACAGCTATTTATGTGCAAGTACTCACTAACTAACCACCTTCAAAGTAAAAGTTGTGCCTTACCACTAAACCCACATTTTTTTAAAAGACAAACTTTTATTTTGAAGCTGAATGCTCTCTGTTCCTGGTGCGTGTTGCGCTTTTCACAGTTTTGCTTGGTGAGTAGCTGACAAATGTTTGGAGACAAGTTTGCATTTACAGACTTGACTATGAGTGACTGTGGCAGCAACCAAAGCAGTCACATGGTTTTCAGTCCAGCAGCACACACCTCTTTGCAACCAGTTTCAGCCAGTGATTACCAGCAACCTCCCACAACCCACTTGTCAGCTGGTCAATTATACATATTTTTCACTAGGAACTGGTGGTTACCTAAGAGTCACTGACCTGCATGACCTAGACCTAACAAAATAATGACATGAGTATTTGATTAATAACTGTTATGTGATTACTGTATTCAGCATAGTAATGCATTATATTAATGTGTTTAAAAAAACTGTGTGATCACAGTAACTCACTGCTTTGGAAAAATCTTACTTCTTTCACCATTTCAATCCAGTTAAATACTTCTGAGGAGAGAAAAATTTAAAAAGCAAATATATAAAATTAAAAATGTAATTTGTTAAAAATTAACAAAAAAAAAAGTATAGGCTGAATAACATTATGACCAACAAATGTTTTGCCAGAGTGAGAAGTCAGCCTTTATAGCTAACCTCAGTGAGTGCTGGATGAATCCCCACACATTATCTGACTGCTTGTAGTGCCTAAATGGAGATTTACCCCTACGTAAAATAAACTTTACTGTACATAGTTCTGCATTACACAAACAAACACTGAGTGTGTTTACTCTTAGACACTTTCCAGCTATTTCTCTGTATTCATAATGTATCCAGTTGTGTAACTAATGGAGGAGAAAGCAACTTACCTGGTTTTTTGGGGGGTTTTTTTGCAGCTGCCTTTTATGAGGAGCTGCTGAGGGACTCTCCCATTCTCACATGGCACTTCAAAAGATGAGGCCATTAGGACTTGGCAGAGAACATGATACATCCTTACCCTAATTTGTTTAGTCCAGGGATTAAATTAACTCATCTAAGAGCTCATTTGCAAAGGAGAAGATTAAGTCCTACCCTCTCTCTGGTGTTTTCTAGTGTCACCTTGGGTGGAATTTCCTCTAAATGTGGTGCAGAATGATCAATACCACGAGTAGTGTAAAATGGCAGGTGACATCTTCTGAAGGGGAGAAGTGATAATGGATCCCACACCACGTCTCATACCAGAGGGCTTGTCAGTAGCCTCTTCCTCCGATCCCTCGTGCGGTCTGCGCGAGGTGTATCATATCAGATGATTGTTTTCAATGTGACTTTGATTGATATCAGATCCATGCTGTTGTCTGGTTCACTGACCAGAAGCTGGCTCTCGCGGGGTATCGCTTACCTGCGAGTCACCACATTACCGTCGCTACTCCACTTTGATGCAGGTAATGGCACCACAGTATCTCTCATCTGCTCCATCTGCCCATGCAGAATGTGTCATGTTCTGTAGATCAAAGGAAGTGAAGGAGTCACTCAGTTTTGACAGATCAATACACCCCTCAGGAACATGTCCTGCAGCTTGACAGCTCAAGTATCAGCTGTTTCTCTCTGTCATTCTTCTTTCATTTTTTTTTCTATTTCTTGTACTTTTTTTAGTCACAAATGGTAGAAGCAGGCTCTATTGAGGTTTGATTTGCTTCAGTGACAGTAAAAAGCTGTGTAGAAAGGGAAGCATATGAGGCGTCTTTGCAAAGTTCCAAGAATGAGCCTCTAAGAATCGCAAACGTTCCTGATTTTGGCGTATCTCCACTTCAAGATCATCTTCTCCACCTGTGGACCCTTTTCAGCGCGGCTGTCAATTATTAGAAGAAGAAGTCCTGTTATATCCCTGTGTATTTATACTTCTGCGATGGAGTACAAGTACACATCTTGTGTGCCAAAACATTCCTTTGACTTGATATTTTTATTTTTGGGAAGTGGACGAAGTTGAAGGGAGGAAAAAAAAGGACTAGTGGCAGGCAAAGAATGTGTTGATATGGACAAAAAACTGCATTCTGTGCCAGCACACAATGGCACGCTGTAAGGCATCACGGTTCTGGTCATCTTTGCTGAATGTTCTCCCCGGATGCTTGTAGTATAAGTCCATATTGACAGTCTCACCCTGAGGGATGAACTCACGGTGCAAAATGTTGAGACATAAAAGGATGAGAATCACCTGAAACGCCAATTTCAGGCCTAGAAACGGGTCGTAAGCAGAGACCAGGCTGTCACCACTGGCAATGATTGTTCACACAAAATTCAGATCAAAATTATGTTTGCTCTCTGCACAAGATTCAGGTTTGTGGTGACATCGCAGAGCACGTAGTGTAAGTGGTCAGAATGCGACTTACATACAGGGAGCAATCTAAGAATAGCAGCCACGCTGAAAGCCGTCTGAACATCCCCGAAAAGATTAGGACGCCAACAGGTATGGACTACAAGAAACATGCATCTTACGTCACTGTGTCTAAGCACTCAGTCAGGAAATTGCAGGAAATTTTCTGGAAATGATCAGCAACCCACAACAATTTAGATGTTGCGTTTGAGCACTAAATAAAACAAGGAAAAATGATATTGTTAATGTTAAGAGTATTTTGCAGGAGACTCAATCCAACTAGAAGAAGATGATAAAATGGAATTAAGAATGGAGAGGACTTTAGCTTTGACGTTGAATTATTTTTAGATTATGTGACCGACAGGGAAGAGGAAGAACCAACCCAACTCATTAAGCACACAAGGAATTCCCCAGAAGCCCAGGTTTAAGGAAGAGAAATGCAACTGGAGGAAAGAGTGTGATGCTGCATGAATTCACTGAGAGTGCAGCTGTGAAACATTCTGACAGCATAAAAGTGGACAGCCAGTGACTATAGTAATAATTTAGAGCCATTTAAGAGTCAGGCCAATGTAATTAACAGTACATAAGTTTAAAGGATCCTCACAAATATCTGCTGTAGTATGGCAACCCTTTTGAATTTAATTAAATTCCAGTGGCAGTTATTATAGCCTATACACCATATGGTATAGTGTAATAGAAATAAAGACAGAAACAAATGTAAGAATTGTTAAGAAACCAACCTGCAAGGTTGCCGACTGATTTACTTCCTGTATGAATGCACTGTACGCTGTATGCTAAAAGTTTCAAAAGCCGAGAATCTTCTAGGCTCCATGAAGCCTTTATTTGGAGAAATGCAGTGTCTGAAATGAGTTTTTGTTCTTCTAGCAGTTAGTAGGGCAGTCATGGCTGTTAAATACTTCAAAGCTTGAGCAACAATTCATGTAAAGTTAAACACCTAAAAACAAAGAAAGAGAGAGGAGGGGGCATCAAAAGTCTGTCTTTTTGGTCACTGTTGTGAACAGTGTGGAACAGGCATTAGCAAGTTTGTGTTTAACAGTGGACCCAAATGCAGACTCTGAGACTAAAGTAACTAACAAAAACCAAACTTGATTACAAAGTCTAAGGGGAGGCAACAAAGCTGAAAAAGCTCCAAAAAAAAAAAAAAATTACAAAACAACAAAGCAGAGCATTCAGAAAACCAAAACCTCACTCAAGGCAGACAATTCAACAGAACAGCAAGGGAGCTGGGACTTTTCACTGATCAGGCACCTATTATGACCACCTGCCTAAAACTGTGTTGGTCCTCCTTTTGCTGCCAAAACAGCAAACAACTGCGATGCACTGTGTATTCTGAAACCTTTCTATCAGAACCAGCGTTTCATGAGAGTGGACTGAGGGCCCGACACCCTTGCCCAGCACTGTGGAGCCCAGTTGGCATTTCCACAGAATACCAGATATGGCAAGTCCACCACTGTCACCCTGTGCTTTTTACAGGAACAGAAGCCATGAAGAACATTTTGCTGTCTGTGACATCGTTCAGCATGACCTGTTTGGTGGTGGGTCATTGATGGTGTATGGAAGGATGTGCAGAGCTCTACAAGCCCTGACTGCCATTACTTGTCAGGATGAAATCCTTGGACCCGTTGTCAGACCCTTTGCTGATGCGGTGGGTCCTGGGTTCCTTCTGGTGCATGACAATGCCCAACCTCATGTGGCGAGAGATGCAGCCAATTCCTGGAGGATGAAGGAATTAATACCACTGACTGGCAGCCACACTTGCCTGATCTAAATCCAGTAGAACGCCTCTGGGACATTATTTTTTGGTTCATCTGACACCACCAGGTTGCACATAAGACTGTCCAGGAGCTCAGTGATGCCGTGGTCCAGATATACAGGACACCATCCGTTATCTCATCAGGAGAATGCCCCAAAATTGTCAAGCATGCATACAAGCATGGGGAGACATAGAAAATTCTGGGTATCTTTTTGAGTTGCTGCAATGAAATTTCATCAAAATGGACTAGCCTGCTGCATAATTTTTTCACTTTGATTCTCCAGGTGTATTTGAATTCAGCCCTCTGTAGGCTGATAATTTTCATTTCCATCAAACAACGTGGTATCCTACCCAGTCCATATCAGTATAGATATCCAGCATGATTTTTTTTCAGATTGAGATCAGATGTATTTTCAAATTATTCCTTTAAATTTTTTTTTTTTTTTTGAGCAGTGCATCACAGGCTGTTGTGTATGGGGTTGCATAGCAGCAGACCAGTCAGGGTGTCCATGCTGACCCCTGACCACCACCGCCAGCTCCAACAATGGCCATGTGAGCATCAGAACTGGACCACATAGCAATGGAAGAAGGTGGCCCGGTCTGATTTGTTTTCTCTTACATCACGTGGCTGGGTGGGCGTGAGGCTTACCTGGGTAACACCTGGCACCAGGATGCACTATGGGAAGAAAGCAAGCCAGCAGAGGCAGGGTGATGGTTTGGGTAATGTTCTGCTGGGAAACCTTGGGTCCTGGCATCCATGTGGATGTTACTTTGACATATAACACCTACTTAAGCACTGGTGCTGGATAAACAAGTCTCACCCACTGAGGCCCCACCTCGTAACTTAGAGGACTTAACAGATCTGCTGCTGACATCTTGGTGCAGATACCACAACACACCTACGGGGGTCTAGTGGAGCCCAAGCCTCAACGGGTCAGGACTGTTTGGGGAGCAAAAGGGGGAATAACACAATATTAGGCAGGTGGTCATAAGGTTATGTCTGATATGTGTGTGTGTCAGTGACGTGCAGTCAGGGGAGGCAGGTGAGGCACGGCCTCACCTGTCATCGTGGAAATATAAAATTAAAAAATAAATTAAATGGTTATATTCATTCAGTGATTTGTATTTTAAAGTTCTTTTCCATTTAACTACACCATTTTTAGATTAGTTTTTTCAAAATCGCTGAATTTTCGCATTTGCCGGTCAAATACTAAGAGACGAACGGTGAGGCACCAGCCCGGCGAGCCGCACCACGGATTGCGCAATCCGTGGTGCGGCTCAGTATAGTCATTGCCAATGACTACTAACTGTGCTGGCATGCTATGCAGTGAGACCGGATTACTTTCCCTTTGCATGTGGCTATTAAAATGTTCTAACACTTTTACTATATGAACTAAATTTCCATATTTTAGCTGGTGTATATAATGCACAGTTTTTTTTTTTGTTTTTTTCATTAACAACTGTATGTGTGTGTAATGCATTCTTGTGTTGAGCGATCATGAAACTGCTGCGAAGAGACACTAGGTGAGGCACGCAGTTCTCGTGCCTCATGGTAGGGGGCGCTGGTGATCCCAGGGACTCTACGACTCCTCGGCGGCAAGCTACCATAAACAGTTAGCAAGGCCAGTTAGTTTTTCCTGTTGCTTGGCCTTATGTTCAACATGGAAGATTACATAACTCAACTGAAAGAATTTTCTAAACTGGACTTTCAATCGAAGCAGAAGATAATAATTAAAGGAAGACCAACACCGGAGCTAAAAGGTTTGCTTCAGACTATGTTAATGTTAAACAAAACAACTGTTGCCAATCAAATGGTGAATAAGCTATATGTTTGTAAATCTGATGTGATGACGTCAGTGCCTCACCAGTCACGACCCTCACCGCACGTCACTGGTGTGTGTGTGTGTGTGTGTGAGTGTGAGAGAGAGAGAGAGAGAGAGAGAGAAATACAGGAAAGAGTGCAGGAAACAGTCAACATCCACAAAAAATATGCAGCACAAAAACACTAAACTGTGTGTTTTAATCTGAGAGTAATGCAGCTAACACATATATTTAGCGTGACATGCGTGCATATTGGTATCTGCTCATGTATTCTTGTCTTGTCATGAGAACACCATGTCTCCACATTGCATCAGTCTTACTGAAGGCAAGCATGCATAAGCAGCAAATCAGCCATACTATTCAACTAACAGGCAATCACAAAAAGAGCATGCTGACCAAGCCAATATATTATTACTAACCTTATTCAGGTTCTTTTCACAGATATAAAAATGGACATTTTCTTGGGGGAGAATGTAAGGGGGGGGGGGGGGGGGCAAGTAGCTCAGGCATTAGAGGTGCATGTACAAATGAACAACTGTGGTCAACAAAAACATACTGTGATTCCTATCAACAGACAATCCACACAATTTGTGTAGAGGCAGCTTTTTTTTTTTTTTGTCAGCTCAATTTGCTGGATTTCCATAACCCCCGCCCCTGCTGTTCCGCAGCCTCCGCTCACACCGGCCAGCAGGAAATAGGCATTCGATGCTTTTCTAGATGACTTCCTGAAAGAAATGAATCTCTCACAGAAAATGAGAACAATGAATAATGAAATGCTGGATGGGATGTGCCTGACCCATGCTATTCGTGCAACCCGTGCCATCACACAGAGCCAACTATGAAATTGAAGGTTGTGATCACAGGGCTGGAAAGAGCCACGGGTAGGACCATTAGACTGAAGGGAAACAAATAGGTTTTCTTGGATGCACATATAATCGTCTGATTTAGGCTACATGTAGACCAGAGCGCTTCAGTCGGGATAAATGTTGCCTTTTGCATAAATTACATTTCTTCCTTCATTCATAACATCTGCATTTCTCCTGGCATTTTCAATCACGGCTTTTTGAGAACTTTTTTGAGGCTGCCAAACTGAAAATATGTGATCTAAAACTTTCTCCGCCACTCTACAGTTTATACCTTGAGTGTAATTGGACGCAAAGTTCCTCAGGGAGGAATACAGGGAGAACAGAAGAGACCATTTTCAGCCCGCGTGGCCACTTTACAGCCAGAAAAGTGTTTTAATGGCATTGTAACCCCACAGAGAAAATAATCCACCAATAAGAGAAAATACAGCTGTGTAGTGCCACAAGAATGTCAGGCCCAGGAGGTATTTCAGGTTTAAAAAGCCTGCCTCTCTGCCTCACATTAGCCTCAGCAGGACAGCTAAGAAAAGCAGAAAAAAATAAGTTGCATGCACTCTTTTTTTAAAAAAAAGATAGAGACCGACTGCAGGCCTCCAGCTACTGCTGCAATCCTGACATGAAGGAGTCAGCTTGAGCACTAACAAATCTTTCTAATCCCTTTCAACATAGAGCAGCATTTGCCAGACCCCTGCTCCTCCAGGGTCTTAGAGAGAGACAGAGGGAGTGTGTGTGTGTGTGTGTGTGTGTGTGTGCGCACGCATAGGTCTGTCAGTTAGGGTAAGTCAGGATGAGCGAAGGACTTTTGAGAGTCACTAGTAGGAGAGACGAAGCGCCACGGCCACTCAGTATGAAACTCGACACTGTGCTGTAGAGCCATCATTTACCCTATGGGTGCCTGGGTGGCTTACCGCCTGTGTGTTACCAAAAGCTGCGAAAGGCGAGCTCAAGTAATTACTGAACACTGTCAAGGCTCCTGAGTGTGTATTTTTTATGTCACACATTTTCATTGAAGTGGATGACATTGGTGATCGTTTGGCTGTATATAATTGTATCGAACGCAGTGACGGGGGTGCCTATCTGACACCCAGCGAGGAGTGCTGCGTCTCAGGTCACCAAGCTCTGTTTACGAATCATTGACCTTGTTGTACAACAGCGAAAGACACAAGGTGCAGCCTCACCTCGTCGTGGACATTCCTAGTGAGGCGCCAGCAAATAGAGAAAGGGGTGGTGGGGTGAGGGGGGCACCGCGAACTAGGAGTCCAGTTATGTTTGTTATAAGCAGCCATTGTTGACAGACCAGTTCCAGCCCCAACACCCCCCACCGGGGGACCCTCAGCACCAAATAATTTGACCACACTCGCCGGTTCCAGTGTAATTCACTGCGTCATTTTCATCTTGGAAACGCTGGAATAGGTAATGAGATGATTGATTGAAGGGAACTGCTGTACTGACAGAATACTGACACGGACACAGCTGGCTGCCTGTCAGCGAGGATGGCTGAATGATATATGAGTATCCACACACAAAAAAAGCAAAAAACGCCCACATTTGCAAGGTGATACCGTAACCCTCACTACAATCCGTGTTCACTCATTATCCGAGCAGGCGAAGCATATCCGAAGACCTTTTTACCTCACGATTGTTGACTGCGTTCGTGTTTTTTTTTTTTTCTTCCTAAAAATCCTCAGCAGCGAGGCCACAGCACAAGACATCTGCTTTCAACACTTCCTTATTAAAATTGATTATATGCATATCAAACTGAAGCTACTCACCGTGACTTATTTAGTGATAAAAATCAGCAAAGAACTTAATTTCACTTTGCCGGAGAACGAACCACCTGCACATGAAATCACCGTCTACTTCGTCCCCGGTTTTAATGAATGCTGTGACTACAGTGCAGCAGGGTGATAGTGAAACGCAAGTGTACTCCCACACACAAACTCTCACTGATCATTAGAGGGGGGGAGACATAATAGAGGTATACTCCATTAAAAGGGATGTGCAGCAGATGCTGTGGAAATATAGTTATAATAATAGAGATTGTGCTATAAATAACATTTGAAATATTAAAAATATAATGCTGCCTTGCAGTAAGTATGATATAACAGAAACACACAATTTTTCTGCATTCTATTAAATTATATTGTCCAGCCTCTTGAATAAAATGCGTGCGAATAAGATAATTTATGTGGGAAAAAAATGTAAATCAGTCAGAGAGAGCTGCTGTGTTCTGATTGATGCCAAGGAAAAGTGGTATTGATCGGTGAGCGTCTCTTTATCATGTTTATTGATTGTGTTTTGGTGTGCTGCGGATTAAAGCCACGTGTCCACATTCTCATTTTCAGATAAGAGGGAAGAAAATCCTGCTTCAGGTAATGAAATATGAGGATCTTTTGAATTGGAAAAATAAATGCTTTTGAAAATATTGCTCTACAAAGCTAAATTGACAGAGCTCTGCAGCCATCATTATTTATTGTGAGGGGACATACTGCGGTTTAGTGCCGTTCAGCATTTTTCCTGCAACAAGACACCGCACAATGGCCAGACTGTCTCCACGTAAAAGGCTGGGCTAAGAGAAAAAGTGCATGGGGCAATATGCGTAAAGAAAGCGGGATCAATAACCAATCTGCGGAGCAGAGAGGGTCAGGTGGAGCATGGGGAGGTTATCATATACTGTACTTCAACACGTATAATGGAGGAGTCCTCGGAGTTTTGGACAGCTCGAAGATATAGTGTCGCTTTCACAGGAGCATCTGGGGATAGTAAACAGAGTGGAAAATGCTTTCATGTGGCATGCAGTGGAGAATCCACTCAGAACTCCATTACACCGTTTTCAGATGGCAGAATAAAGACAAATTCGTACAGTTATCTTATGAAATTTGATGTAAACAACGTCGTCTTTGGATTTTTTTTTTTTTTTTTTTTTTTTACTGAGACCTCAAGCTAGTATTGCAGACAGTGTCTTTACTCCTCAAGCTCTGAAATGCTCATTTGTGCCCCGAAAACACAAAATGCACAAAACTGTAATGTAATTTTTGTCAGGAGGGACAGTAGGCGGACTACGGTCCATAGTACTGGATTTTGACAGGCCATTTCTATTTTACTTTGCACCATACTTCTCGTATTTATAGTAAGGTTATTTTAATCTGCAAGGCCATTTCCTTTGTCTTTATAGATGGTTTACATGTGAAAAAGAAGTAAAGGGCAAACTCAAACTAACCTTTTTAAAAAGCTCCATTTTTTTTATTAATTCAAACCTTTTTTTTTTATTGAAACAAGAAAAGGATGTTTTGTTGTTATTATTATTATATCTCTCCTCAGCCTTGTCTCTAGAACTTTGTCTTTAAACCTGAACTGCTTCTCTGATGTACTCATTTCTAACCCTGTCCATGAAACTCTGAGCATCTTTATCTCTGCCACCTGTCTTTTTGTTAGCGCTACCGTCTCCAAACCATACACCATAGCAGGTCTCACTGCCATCTTGTAAATCCTCTCTTTCACTCTTGCTGCCATGAGACTCGTTTCCACCCACTCCACCTTGCCTGCTCCCTTCTTCATCTCTCTTGTGCGCTCTCTGCTGTATTGAATGGTTGACCCCAGAAATTGAAATTCACTGACCTTCACTACCTCTGCTCCTTGCATGTTCACCCTTCCAACTGTCTCTGTCTCATTCACGCACATGTATTCTGTCTCACTTCTACTGACTTTCATTCCTTGTCTCTCCAGTGCATACCTCCACCTCTCCAGGCTCCCTTCCACCTACTCCCTACTGTCACTACTGATCACAATGTCATCTGTGAACCAGGACAGGCTATAATTTACTACACACACACAACACAAAAATATGCAAACCAATTATTATGCAGTACTACTATTAACCATATAGACACTACAGTAAAAAAATGATTAAATTCCAGAAGAATGCTGGAAGTCGCTGATTGTGGAATCTGGGATTTGCAGTAGATTAGTTTCTTATTTTCCTTTTTTTACATATGGCTCACCTCTATAGGCTTGGGTCCAAGACCACCCTGGGCCATATACTGCATGTCATTTCCTTGTTCTCGCCCCACTTTTATGTTTTGTAGGCCAGGTAAAAGCCTCTGGCTCTTTGCTGTGGTCCTTGAGCAGCTCCCAAGCAGTTTTTTGCAGCGTGGAGGGGCGTGTTGTCTTGCACGGGGAGACCGCTGCTGTCTTGGAAGTGCCATTGCCATTTTTAGGCAGCTGATATGTGTCAGAGTAAAATCCCCCGGTTTTCCAGCAGAATACTGCACTGAAGTGAAATGCTTATTGTTATTCACCTTACCTGACAGTGGTTTTAATGTTGAGGCTGATCCGTGTATATCAAACTACAGTTCTCTCATTTCCTTTTGTGTAGTGCTGTTATCCACAAGTAAGTTTTTTAATATACGAGAATACATTGTGATGAAAATCTCAGGTTATGGTATTTTTCATAAATGCTGCCTGCACAATGGGGGCTTGAACAGTTTAGGCGCATAATTTTGCACTTTTATGAAACAGTTCCGTCACATTTGATTTATAATATTATCTGTGTCTGGACAAGAGGTTCTGCTACTGTGTGTGGATTACTTAGGACATATTGCCACATGCAATTAAATGTGAACATGCAGTGTTTCATAAAGAGCTGAGTAAAAACACTGCTTGTTCCACTTGTTTAGGCTGTTTGCCAAGTACAAGCTTTAGGGTTACAGGCATAGTTTTCTGTGTCAAATAACTAAGTCTGAAAATCCATGCCAGAATGTTTATATTTACTTCTCATTTTCTTAACTTTCACCATGTGTCTTCCTATGATTTTCTGATTGTTATTATCAGCACCTGCAATCCCAGCACCTGGGCTTGCTCGCTGGAAGTTTTAAAGTATAATCCTAAAACCTCTATATGTATAATGAATGCAGATGTTTCTGATGGTTGTCTCACTTGTGCATGCAAGTGAATGACTGCAAATTATACAGGTATGTGCTGTTAGTCAAAAAGCGATATAGTAAAACTGAGGATATAAGATCATGGAATTTCTAAAATAAAGACAAACCTAGAACTGACTGCTGTATTTCCTTCTGCAGCAGGCTGGCTGAAAACATTTACACATTTGCAAGTAAATGAAAAGCTGGAATTAGTCATGTAAAGGTGAATGCTGTCATATTCATGAGTGATTCACATTAATCGAGTCTCTGGCATGGTTATGAGAAACTAGGCTTGCCAATCAGATTTGTACTGTTATTGGATGTAATCAATGAGTAAGCTGCTCTTTATTTACCTGTTTGGTCACAAAGACATCTCACACTGTGTAGCTTCATATTACATCTAAATGGCTTGGAAATTTCAAGAAGGTAGGGAAGACAAATATGATTAATATTGTCCATTCCTAGATTATAAATTGAGTTGCTCATCTCCAAACCAGCACTGAGAAGGTATGCAAATTTTTTTTTTTCTCACGTCACATTGGGACGGATCTTTCCCTTTCATAATTGGAAGAAAAAAATAATAAAGACTGGATGGAACTAAGAGGGTGTTGGTGACAGGATGTCACAGTTAAATGGCGCCATATGTGGGTACAAGAATAGCACGATGCTTTTTTATGTTCACTGACTGATCCACAAAATTACAGTTCACCCAGACTCCCTGAAATGAGTAAAATTCGGTGAACATGAAGAGCTAAGGTACAGTTTTGTTCCAGCTTGCCAGCAACCCCTCACTGAGTCCAGCTGCCTTTATGGTTCAGGTTTAGCAAAACTCTCAGCAGGCCAGCTCCTAAAACAGAGAAGCCAGCAGCAGGAGCCATATGAGGAGCATAACTGCAAATGCAATATCAGTCTCAAATTTGCCAGCTGTATGTAGATCTCTTCACCAGGATTTACAGGGAGTAGCCCAATTGATCTTTAAAATGGGATCTTTTGGTATTCCCAAGTGTAGCGATGTGAGAAAAGATAAATGCAAAGAAGAGCCCTTTAGCTCTTTATCAGGAAAGGAAGGGGGAGGGAAAACAGTTACACATGTGCCTTTTAGGAGGTGAAGAAGCAAAGTGCTATGAGGATGACAAAAAGGAGTGAGATCACATCTACAGTATGCTAAAGCAAACAGGAAAACAAAAACAGTGGCATACATGAAATGAAACGGTAGCAGTTGATCTTTCTCAATATGCTGTAACAAAGTAAGTTTGGCTAGGAGCTGGAGTTTGTACTGCAAAGGAAGTTTAACATATCCAATATCTTTTCTTTATCTGGACTCATAACATTAGCTGTCCCACTAAACGCTCATCAGAAGGTGGCTATGAACTCAGTAAATCAACCCAGTTCCCCAAACAAGCATGTTTCCATTAAAGAGGTGGTGTTGGCAGTATATGACAAATCACAAACATGGAGAAGACTATCGGCTGCAGAGCAGAGCAGTGAAAGCCGAGCCAGCAGCAGCTTACCCAACACGCTAGTCCCTTATCAGTCTTGTGTCAAAAACCACAGGTTTATCCACAAAGTGTGTGCACAAATAGCCAGAAACAGCTGCTGGCCTCTTAGCTTGTCAAGTTCAAGCCTTTGTTAATGAGACACAGATTCACACAATTATCAACAGATGTTATAGATTCCCATTGGCTTGCAGTCAAGCAGATTTAAGCCTGTTTACAAAGACAATAGACAACTGCAGCCACAAGACTGCAGTAATGTACAGGATGGATGCAAACATGCAAGAAGCTTTATGGCAGAATGCTGTTTGATATGCAAGGAAAGTAGTTGGTTTTACTTTGGTTTTAATGATGTCTATTTTGAAATTTCACTGGACAAGCACTGCTTGCCCTGCTTGCCCTGATGGAACACCACTAGTAGATTTATAGTTTACAACCTGCAAGTGGCATCATTGAAGGGCTCTGTATGTCAATGGGAGCCAGTGCCACCCCATAATGCCCTCTGGACACATTCCTGAGAGTGACCAAAAATAAGACTTGAATCACCTGTTCTTCTTTTTCTTTCAGCTGCTTCATTTAAGGGTCTCCACACCAGATCATCTGGCTCTCTCTCGCCCTATCTCTATCATCCTCTTCTGTCACACCAACCCTCTGAATGTCCCAAGGCTTGAATCACCTGTTACACTATATAAATAAGAAGCTTTAAGGAATGTAATACAGCAGCCAAAATAACTCACTCAGTTAATTAAAGCTGGTAAAAGATCAATAAAGCTCTTGGTCCCGCTTTCCTAATTCTCCAGTATTAATTAAAGATACTCACTTTGAAGAGTGTTTTTTCTTTCTCTCTTCTGTATCTGGTTAATTAGAGACTTTGAAGCAGTGAATAGCTCCAAACTAGATGAATGAAACAACAGTAAATCAAATTAAGCTGCATGATCTCAATCAGAATTTGAGCCATTTTGCACTGAAACCTGCAGGAATCAGTTTCATTCAAACTGGTTCCATCAGTTTAGACCTGTGAGGTTGTGACATTACCAGCAGACCTCAGCTTTTTGACCAATCTGATTTCACAGTCAGAATTTAAATGACATGCTAGGGGTATGGGACAAAGCAGCACTGCCCTGAAATTGCTCCACAGTGGCCTCAAGTGTAGGAATATGAGGCAAATGGCTTTCCCTGCATCATAACCTTGACCGCAGCAGCTACTCTGCTTTGAGCTTTGGCCATTGATGCACTCGAGGGCCACTTTGTGCCAGTATTAGCCCTCCATGTCTTTCTGCCATCACAGCTCACAGAGCCCAGTGGCAAAAAATAATAAAATGAAATGTCAAATCAAAAGGAGGACAGAGAATGGTCTTTACCACAGGGCTTAGAGTTGTGAGCGAAATGGAAAAGTGGATTTACTGCTGCTATTCTCTGTATTGAGTGGATATGCTGCAAATTGAGTCAATGAAATATGGAATGAGCTAAATTCACACTCCACTTCTGAGTAAGAGCTTCTTCCTGCGACAAGAATCTTCACTAGTTCAGTGATATATTCAGGATTTGAACATAAATTTGAAAAAATCTCAATGAAATGACACAAATCTTTAGATAAATGCTTCATTCCAGTAATCAAAAGAGACCCAGCATCTGTTAATATCTTATTATGGATCAGTATAACACCCAACTGCCAAATGTGTTGAAGAACAAATAACATAACTTTTCTTTTCTTTTATAAAGCAACCTCATTTAAATGTCATTTTATACTCGGGCCCTAAGATTCCTTCATCACAGGCCTGTAGTTATTTATTTTACAAATACAGCAACATTAAGAATTCAAATCAGTATCAGTAATATCCCAGCCATTCACTACCTGAAAAACACTGCAGTTTAATATGTGGGTGGAACATGTTCCTGCATACATTGGTCTATAGGCAAAAGCACACTCTGGACAGGTTACCAGCCTATCACACAGCAAATACAGAGGTCTGCAAACACAGTGGCACACCACCCAACCTGTCATAAAGCTTAATTCAGGATGAATGAATTACTATTGTGGATTATTTGAAATAAACAAATGAAATATTTTTTTATTCAAGAATCTTAATAATACTTAAAATTAAGTTGGACAATTACGAAACAATTTGGTGTGTTTTGCATTCTCTTTCCAAATGAAAGACATTGTTAGAATTATTATTAGAATTATTGTATATGGTTAATGTCTCTAAGTTATTAACTGGTCTATTAATGAAGCAGTGTTTCCAGATATTTAAAAGCCACAATAATTTTTGTAGTAATTACCTATATGAGTACCCAAAAGAGATCGCTGAGCAGATATCAAATTAATCTGAATTTGACTTCATTCTTCTCTTGTTTTTTTTTTGTTTTTTTAACCTAATGTTATTTTGTGCATAAAATTATTTTGCAAATAAAAAGCAATATGTAGTAGTATATAATAAAAATTTCCCAAGTGGCTGGTAATGGTTTTGGTATACTTCAAGGTTCTACATTAGGTCCTCTGTTTTTTTCATCTATATTTCTCTGAAACTGCTCACCTGGGGTCAGACTCCCAGATGCTGCTGATGATTCGAACATATTTCCACAGTGAAACCAGGAAGCAGACTGCAGAAGCCCTGTCAACATAAATGACCAAGATATCTAAGTGGATAACAATTTCCTGTTAACACTTCAGGGTCAGAAAAACAGGCTGTATATATTTATATTTTTCTGCAAAGAGAGATCCAAGTAGCAGGAAGTAGTGAATGGTTATAAATATTTAAGCATGATAAAATATTCACAACGCTCATTTAAAACACAAGTTTAAAAGTTGGAAACAAAATGAAAGACATATTAGGAACAATGTAACTATTGAGGTCTCAAAGTTGTACATGAATGCCATGATTTTTCTCACCTGTCAACTACTGTGTTACATTTGGACACAGACAAGTTGGACCACATTACAATAAAGAGAAATATCAGCAGTATAAAAATTCAAAATCGTATCAGTTAAAATCAGATATTGCAGCTCTAACATTTATAATCATCAGTCAGACCCAGAGTGTTTTTGAAGCCCTCTGTAACCTGCTTAGTGCAAGAAAGAAAGTCATGACAACAAAAATGAGTTTGTAATGTCTCTCAATGACTATACAACAGAAATGAACCAGAGAGACAATCTGTCAACCAGCTAAGAAATGATGACGATCAGCTCAAAAAGACAGTCTGAAAAATGTTAACTGACAGAGAAAATGATTCAGAGTGCTTTAAGAGCATGGCAGGGGAGAGTGTGGGTCTGTGACTAATAGACAAGACACACAATTGTGGGTATGTTTCACCTATACAAGAAAAAATGCTTCATTGAAGAGAACTCATCTCTTTGGATTAATGGTACCTCAAAAAAAAAAAAAAAAAAAGGACAAGTATAAAAGTGTTCCCTTAAAAGTCTTATTCACAAGTTAGACGGTGGAAAACAGAGGTGTGGGCTGTGGTATCCTCATGACATATAATAACTACTGTTGGCAGAAAAAAAAAAAAAAACCACCACCCAGGTAAAAACTGGTGCCTTCTGTATGCTGTCTTCAGCCTTTTCACCTCAGAAGGTTGGTCTGTGTGAATCATCAAAGTCAAGAATTTTTAAACTTAGGTACAGGCAGCAGTGCCTCAGGAGGGAGAGTAGGTCTGCCACTAATTGGAGGGTCGGTGGTTTAGTCCCCAGCTCCACTGCCTACATGTTAAAGTGTCCTTGGGCAAGATGAAGAACCTGTAACAATACGCCCAGCATGCAATCAGTGCCTGTTGGTATGGAACAGAAAGCTCTGTACAGGTAGGTATACAATAAATGAATAGTGCAGGTGAATGTGGCTTGTAGTGTAAAGTGAGATGGTCGTCTTTAGCAATTAGAAGACAGCAGCAACGCACAATGTTTTTTAAGGTTATATTTATGCATCGTATCGGAACATGTGTAATATATCTTTGGAAAATGCATCTGTTGGTACAGTTTTATTCATGCTACTCAGAACCACCTTTTAATAGATTAATATACTCATATTTATCTTCTAAGCTAAAAGTTAAAATAATAGAATAATATAATAATTGCATGGAAATCTTTTGGTTCAGCCAATTTACATCAGAGGTAAATTCATAACTGTGTGATGGAATAGCAGGTTTCCAACAGCTGTTGAGCTGACTGACACCTTGTGTTTTATAAAGAGGGGTGTGTTTGATAGCCCTCAGGGATAAGCACAAATCTCTGCAGTAAGCAACACTGAATGTGAACACAGTTCTGTTTTTACAAGGAAACTGTTTAATTCCGCCGGGTTCTTGGTGAAAACTTAGTTTTCTGCATGTATTATTAACTGCAAATCACAAAGACACGACAGTTTGCCATTGATCAGAAAGTCACTCTAGATTACAGCGGATATTATAAATATTCATGTAGTTAAATATTCATGCAGTTTCAAGTGGCTACCATGGTTAACACACAGTCCTGCCCTGCTATCCTGATTCTCAGCCTGCTCATTACCGTGCCTAGAAGTGAACCTGAACCAAATTTATCAAATACACATATTGTGAAACCTCACTCTTATCTTGACACATTTTTCAGGAATCAAAAGGCTGCCCATCAAATTAGCACTCATTTTAAAGTCTGCTGCGTTCAAGTGAGGAGTTGGACTGATGACGAGTCTACTGTCATTTTTATTTAGGAGTTCCCGTGCAGCTTCCCTAACACATTACTCAAGAAAAAATAACTTAGAGCCATTGGTAATTAATAAATACAGACCTATTTCTAATCTTTTATTCCTTAGCACAATATTAGAAAAACTAAATGAATACCTTTCAACTTACAGTCTTTATGATACATACAAATCAGGGCTGTCCTTGGTCCATTTAACCATTGCATTCTCCCGCTTGGTAATAACATTATTCTTGTGTAGATGATACACAGTTGTATCAATTTCCTCTGATGATCTAACCTCTGTTCACAAACTAACGAGCAACATTGATGACATTAATTGCTGCATGTCTCAAAACTGAACTAGAACTGAAAGGAGACAGAAATCTTTGTTGCTGGTCTAAAAAGTCAGAGAGAGAAAATTTGTTCATATTTATCATCTCAGTTTTTGAAAGGCAGTGAGCAAGTTAGGGTTCTTGGCATCATTTTGGAGCATGATCTCTGTTTTAATCATGTTTTGGACAACTTAGTTCAATTTTACTAGCCACACGCTGCCTGATTACTGCCAGACCTGTTGACTCAAGAAATCATGTAAATAAAGCTTGTCTGACTGAGCGAAGCAGACTAAAAGATCTCAAAAAGGAACACATCATGGCATGAACTAAAGAAACAGCTGAGAATAAAGTAATTGACATCTTTCAGTATGGAAAGGGTTACAAAGTCATTTCTAAAGCTTTGGGGCTCCCGCAAACCACGGTGAGAGCCAGTATCCACAAATGGAGAAAACCTGGAACAGTGGTGAAGCTTCCCAGGAGTGGCCAGCCAACCAAAATTACTCCAAGAGTGCATCAATAACTCATCCAGGAGGTCACAAAAGAATCCAGAACAACGGCTAAAGAACTGCAGGCCTCACTTTCCTCAGTTAAAGTTCATGATTCAACAATAAGAATGAGACTGGGCAAAGCCCAAAAAGATCACAAAGGCTCGCCTCATATTTGCCAAAAAATATCTTGATCCCCAGGACTTTTGGGAAAATGTTCTGTGGACATCACTGGTAGCGTTGTAATGGTCTGGGGCTGGATCTGGACTAGTTGGCATAATTGATGGAACCATGAATTCTGCTCTCTACCAGAAAATCCTGAAGGAGAATATCCAGCCATCAGTTTGTGCCCTGAAGCTCAAGCGCACTTGGGTCATGCAGCAGGACAATTATCTGAAACATACTAGCAAATCCACCTCTGACTGGCTAAAAAAAAAAAATAATAATTAAAGTTTGGAGTGGCCTAAGCAAAGCTTAGACTCAAATTGGATTGACATGCTTTATTGAGATGCTTTGACATGACCTTAAACAGGCTGTTTATGCACAAAGGGCCCAGTAGGTTTGGATAACTTTTCTCCCTTAATTAAAGAAATCATTATTTAAAAACTGCATTTTGGTTATACTCTGGTTATCATTGTTAATATTAAAATTTGTTTGATAATCAGAACCATTTGAGACATGCAAAAAGCTAATAAATCAGGAAGGGGGCAAATACTTTTTCATGCCATTATACAGTCTCTGTTAAAGCCCCACATGACTTCACTAAAAAATAAACAAGCAAATCTGTAAAGGTTGCATGGCAGAGTGAGGTAGTTACAGCCATAAAATACCTACTGTTGCAAAACTTTCAATCTTAAACTCTACAATTATTCTACTGTATGTGAAAAGAAAAAGAAAGGAAAAAAATAAACAGCTTGCACACTACAGGGCTCCAATTGCTGCTCAATTATTGCAGCAAAAATAAGTGAAAATTGGATCCCTGCCATGTGTGAACTTTTCTTCTTTTTTTTTTTTTTTTTGTTAGCTAGTTTTTGACCCAAAACCTGCTTTGTTTTTGGCTTGTGGATTTACTCATTTTATACCAAATATACATAGTAGCACTCAACTCTGAATGTGGGGGTGAACAAAGGTTAACCAGTCTCTTGTAGTGGTGGGCGTGGTCTCAAGAAACCCCAGGCAGGCACACCTGTTTTCCACCTTCAATCAATGCAGTATTTAAACTCGGTCTCCACCACCACTACTACTTGTCAGATTGCTATCTTACTCGTGTGGTAGTGTTGCTTTGCAACGTTGTTTACCTGTTTGCTCATAAAAAAAAAAACAACAACAACAACAATTCAAGCTATTGTAAAAGCAAATGCTAAATTTGTTCTTTAACATTTTCACCATAACCAGTAACTGGACAGTAGTTTGCCAAATCTGACTTAGCCCTCATGTGATAGATTTAGTGACACTAAAAACAAGAAAATTTGGGGAAATTCCATAGAAATGAGCTGGTAAACTAAAGTTACTGACTTTACAGCAACAACATGTGGAAAAGACAAAAATATGAAACCCACTTTGGCTAGAAGGGTGGACAATTGTTCTAATCAGCCAGTTGCATTAAAGGAATTTAATGCAACTGGCTGTGACAATGGTCACCTTGGCCACCCCCCTGAATAAGATAATCATTGAGACACTAGTTTTAATGAGCAATCTACCCACTTTCACACTGCATTATAGCCATTTTGTGCAATCAAGAAACAAAAACACCAAACAGCATCTGGTGAGATTAAGTACACAGTGCTGAAGATCCAGTGCAACAGCCTTTTGAGACAGATTTCCCTCCCTCTGCCCACAGAGATGTGATGCATCCTGCGCTCTGTGCTCGCGCAGCAATATTATCAACACTCCATGGATCAAGCAGTTGTGGCATCCTCCTGAGAGTCCAGATGCTGCAGGGAGGACCTATATTGACCTCACACCAGACCTGGGTTCAGTGTACTGTGGGTCTGCAATGTTCATCCTAGGGCCCTTTTAGATGAGGTGTGCATAATGGGGAGGTTTCTCTCACTGAAGGATGAATCAATGTGGCATGAAGAAGAGAATTTCCACCCCATTTCCCCCCCTGATTACCCCACCACATACAGCTCCTTAATAGCTTGTTGTGTGCCATAAATCTCTTTTTACCACCCTGGCATCACAGATGTATTACAGTGTATGCCTTACATATTAAACCAAAGGTGCCATTGGAATTTGAATCTGGTAGTTTATTGAGACAGCAGTGTACAGTACGGATTCTGGCAACATGTTTCATTCACTGGGGCACCAGGAATCTCTCAGCCAGCACGTACATCCATGAGGTGCTTATCTTCAAACAGCTTTCAGTTTTATAATAAAGCTGTCCCTGTGTCGGATGGGAATGCTGTTCCTTTCACATCAGAGGAGGGACTGCAGTGAATGTTCAAGAGCACAGGCATTAATAGAAACACAGACTCTGGATGTGAAGGGTTGCTCAGGGCTCAGTGGGATCTCCTGTCATAGAGATCACCTCTTCACCACTGTCTGAACCAAAAAATGTTCTTTGGACTCCAAAGTGTAAAATCCTGATTTACAGTTCAATGTACTTGATATATTTAAATTTAATACAACTGAGATAAATACAGTGACCTGTATATACTGCTCAAAAAAATTAAAGGAACACTGCAAACACATTAGATCTCATTAGGAAAAACAAGTAGTGGTGCTGGGCACAACAGACCCCACCCCCAGCAGACATTTTAGTTGATTTGAACGGAGATCGTCTCACAAATGTGTCACTCTCCAAGCATTGAATCACTGAGATAACACATAGATCCAATTTTCCAAGGTTTAAAAGTAGAATAATTTTCATTTTATGGTCATTTTCATTTTTTGTAAGAGCTTTATCCCTTATAATGAGAAAATACGTGATTTGTTGGGTGGACAATAATAGGGGAACTGTGTGGTAGTTTGCTTCTGCCACTGAAATAAAATGGTTTTGCTTTCCATAACTTGACATTTTGAGAAAATAACTTGACATATCTTCTTGAATTTTCAAAAAAATTAGCTTGAAATTTTGAGAAGTTTCAAATTTCAAGTTATGTATCTCAAAATTTTGAGTTAGCTCTGCGAATCATGAAATCTGTGAAAGAGGTAAATTTCCTTGTTTCCCGGAAGCAGACGACACCAATGCATACGCACTCAAAATTAAGTAGCGACAGTATCAGTTAGTTAGCAGTGTATAGCAAACGTGAACCATTCTGCCAATTCTGGCATTCTATGACAAATGCCAGTTGGGCTCCACGGTGCCAGGCAGTGAGCACAGGGCCCACTAGAGGATGTTGGGCCCTCAGGCCACCCTCATGAATTCTGTTTCTGATTGTTTGGCCAGAGACATTTACAACCATGGCTGCTGGGGGGCAAGCAGAACTCTGAAAGTGCTGTTCCTCCTTGCGCAAAAGAGCAGAGATCGGGCCTGCTGATGGATCCTGCTGTCCAGCTCTCCTGGAGTAACTGCATGTCTCCTGGAATCTCCTCCATGCTCTTGAGACTGTGCTGGGAGACACAGACACAAACCTTATGGCAATGGCACGTATTGATGTGCCATCTTGCAGGATTTGGACTACCTGTGCAACCTTTGTAGGGAACAGGTATCACCTCATGCTACCAGCAGTGACACTGATCATAGCCAAATGCAAAATTAGTGGAAAAAACTGCCAGAAACGATGAGCGGGGAAAAACTGTCAGTGGCCTCCACCTGTAAAACCATTCCTGTTTTGGGAGTTGTCTCATTGTTGCCCCTCTGGTGCACCTGTTCTTAATTTCATTAACACCAAAGTAGCTGAAACTGATTAACAACCCCCTCTGCTACTGAACTGACCAAATCAATATGCTAGAAGTTTAACTGACTTGATGCTAAACTCTAATTAAAACGTTTTCCCTTAATTTTTTGAGCAGTGTATTATTCAAATGGAAAATTAATGTTCACTCTCCGTTTAGCTCTCATTGTGATAAAAAAATAAAATAAAACTGGGATGAGAAATGTATGCGCTACTTATCTGATGCTAACACCATAGGTTGCATGTGTCCTTGGCCTCTTCGTTCTATGCCAAACCTAAGGTTAAGTTAGGGAGAAGCACTGAACTTTCCCGAAGTGGAATGAGCATTTTTGTGCTCCTCAGTGGGGAAGTCATTCAGTGTGGATGTCCTGTTAAGTCAAAATAAGAACTCTGAGTTAAAAAATGCATTTGATTCTGTATATGATAAATAAGTAATGCTTAATTTGAACAGCAAGAGTCATACCCTACTACTTTATTACAGATAAAGGTTAGCCAAAAAAAATATATCCAGCACTTGAATTTACATAAGTAATCAAAGGTTTCTTACCACCTTTCCTTCTTCCACCTTGTTTTTGTCTATGCATCGATTGTGTACCAAAGTTTTCCAAGTTGTTCTTTTGATGTGAGGATTTGTGTTCAGCTGCTTCATCATACTCTGCCATTTAGTGCTGAGCAGGCAGCATTCTCTGAGTTTATCAGAGCTTTTTCGCTATGAACAGATGCTAGCTGGTGGATGTGAGCAATGAAATTTAACCAAAACAGTGATATCACAGGCCAGAAAAAGAAAACATTGTGCTGAAAGACGCTAACACTGAAAACATTTTGTAGAGAAATTGCAAATGCGTGGCAAATCTCTTGCTGTCCGCATGCACAGAAATCTACAAAAAAACAGGTGATGTGGTGGTTAGCACGGTTGCCTCACAGCAAGAAGGTCCAAGTTCGAATCCACCTTGGCCGGGGCCTTTCTGTATGGAGCTTGCATGTTCTCCGGGTACTCCGGTTTCTTCCCACAGTCCAAAGACATGTACTTAGTGGGGTTAGGTTCACTGGTGATTCTAAATTGTCCATAGGTGTTAATGGTTGTCTGTGTCTTTGTGTTGACCCTGCGACGGGCTGGTGACTAGGCCAAGATTTATCCTGCCATTCGGCCTATGACAGCTCCAGCACCCTCATGACCCTAAAAAGGATAAGCAGAAGAAAATGGATGGATGCTACTTACAGTCCAGCCAGAACCTCATAGATTTGAAACCGAAATTCTGAAATTTCTCCACAAACAGTGGCATAGTTGCTGCAGGACGGCGATTTAACTGCAAAGCAACATAGGTGCTCAGCTGTTTTTATACAGGAATATAACCAGATAACAACCAATTGAGTCAAGTTCATTATTTCAAAGAGACGTGTTGCTGAGACGCTGCACACACTGGCGCACACTGGCTCAGGCAGTATGTCTACATTTATAAATTAGACAGCAATTATTTGCAAACCTTTGCCAATCTGTCTCAGACAGACTGGAGTAAGTCCAAGCCAGATTGCAGTTATTTCATATTGATAAAAATATCTTTGCAACGAATTGAATTAAAATAATTTTGCATTGTGTAGAGGTTGTGTGAGAGAGTGTAATAAAACTTTCGTAAACAAAGAAGTGTGCGGTATAAGGTCGGGTAAGAGGGGCAGCAGTCATCAAAATAAATCTAAGGTGATGATTCTCCTTAGTTTCACTTGCCAAATTGCGCCTTTATGGCTTTACACTAGTTAAAGGTTAGAAAGCAGTCATGGCAGTATAACTTATTGTATGTAACATTCACTTACGTATGTGCTGCAGAATGCACGTGGTTAAATCCACAAAGAGCCGTGAACCTCAGGACCAGTAGCAGCTGATTACAGCCTGTCCACAAAGAAACAAACCTTCTGGAGCACACAGTGCAAATTACTTTGTGACTTATTTTTAATTGACTCTTTTCCCTGCAGTCCATTGCTACACTGGATCTTAGGGTTACCAAGCTTGCCAAATCCCACTTTAATCCTGTTTTCCTTCATCCATCACACCTAAAAAAAAATAGTGAGGAGCCCATAGCGAGCTAAAGGCACATCGTAAAGGAGAAACCTGTAATTTTAAAATGAGATTCTATTTTTCCATATTTTAAATTGAAAATTTTTGATAGGACCACAAATGATTGGAATCAGTTCATTACTGAATGAAAAATGTTACAACCAGTAACAGCGAATGATTGCTTTTTAATGCCACATGGGCCACTTGTCTATGTCAGTGTAAAAGTGCATGTCATTACAACTGACAGGCTCTGATTGTTATTAGTGTTATTAGTGTTTGTCATTTCCTGGCATGCTTTCATATGCACTGATGCCAGGTCAACAAATAAATTTAGCTCATTTAATTACCTGTATTTTTGTGTTTGAGATGTGTTTTGGTGTTTGAGATGGCCAGGATTCCAACCCCTGACCCATAGTTCCAAAGGCAGGAGTGTTGCTATTGCACTATCCTGCTGACTAGGTTACATGAGGATGTGGGACCCCTGGATTCTTCCAAACCCAACATCACGCCTAACACTGAAACAACCGTGGTAATTGGAACACTTGAAGCAGTGACCCCCAAACTGGCTCCAGGAGATTTCCGGAACGACATCCGAGATCTCGGTCGAGAAAAGCACAGTCCTAGGAACAGATAAGATACTGTGCATGACCCTCAAGCTCCCAGGCCTCTGGTAGAGGACGCAAGCTTGGAGGAGGACAAAGACCACCCACAGGGCAAGTGGGGAATTACATTTATTTATTTTTTAAAGCAGCTTTTGAGAAAGCTATGGGTATTCATGGACTTTCTGGAAACTCTGTTGCAGCTACCTGTAGGTGCATTGCAAACATAGATTCCATTGGGATTTGGGCATGTTAGTGCTCTATCTGTAATTACTGTTGGGCATTTTTGTCTCTTATTACTTCAAGGAAGATAAATGGATGCTATAAGCTGCATGCTGCTCTCAGTTTTATGCGCTTATCATGCCTTTGCTTGAGCTCTGTGCTTCAATGGAAAGCCCGTATTCTCTGCATCTACACTAGAGGTTTCATATTTCCTCCAAACCCTGGTGTAATTTACATATATTTGCATGATGGACCATGATTGGCTTCAGTATGTCACAAATCATGCTCATCACCGACTTCAGTGGGGTGTAGAGGAGCCTTCCATTTGTAGAAACGGATGTAAAAGAGGATTTTTTGTTAAAAAAAAAGAAAGAAAAAGAAGAAGAAAGAAAACAGCTGAGCACATGATAGTGAAGCATACATTTAAAAGGAGATCTTTGTGTTAAAGAGATCTTTAAAGCAAAGTCACAGAACACATATTAATTAAAACACTGCAGTCATAAAATAAATCACTAGAGTCCAACTGTGAAAAAATCAACATGGGATTTGTGGCCAGCAGTAATATCACTCCAGCAATATTTTCTTTGGGCCTTGGCTCGTGTGCGTCTCCTCATAAACCCCCTCAGATTCATAATTTAGATGATGGGTCCAGAGGGAAATGTTTATTTGTAAGGAAGGATATGATACAGATTGTGTTTGCACAATTAAATTAAAACAGGTTTTTTCTCATTGTAGCAGTAGCGGTGCAAATGGATATAGTCAAACTAGTCACCACAGGTACGTTTGCAGAACTTACTGTTAAGCGATGTCGCAGTCAACCAATTACCGATGTGAGGCGGCTTCCCTGTTACTTTTATGCCACCTTGTTTCAGTGGGAAGTGCAGAGCCTGTACTGGAACACACTGAGTGCACACAGAACTCCAGCTACATTAATAGGCGATGGGATTTTTCTTTGCTGTCAGAGATACATATGCAAATGTGACAGCAATGTACCAACTGGTCATGAAGAGCAGAGGGAGAGCTCTACACATTAGTCATCCCCACAGAATGAACCGCACTGACAGAACCACTAATTAATGGTTAAAAAAAGATTCAAGAGTGATTTCCATCTAGCTCTCCTCCACCTAATCAGTTTATAATAGCATTTTCGTCCTCCGGGTTGATAATGTCTTCTCTCAGATGTCTGCTTGCTCCGTCATTAAGCCCTCGCAGCAGTGGAAGTAGATTTATTTGTGTAGGTGCTTTGTACAAATCGCACTTTCACTATATGGACCGAGGTAAACAAGGCTTAAAAGACGGAAAAGGAAAAAAGTGTGATGGGGGAAAAAGCTGAGGATAAACACCGTCAGTATTTAAGCATAGCTTTTATCTGACACTTGGTGCCAAAACATGAGCATACACAGGACATGGATTTCATGTTTTCAGTCTCTTTGTGTGAGAGATACAGGCCGGTAACTTTAAAGGAGAAATCACAACCATAAAGCACAATTATTTGGCTCCTGTTTTACACCCAGTGCAGGAAGCATGTAGGTGTAAAAAGATGTGAATGTAGGTGTAAGAAGAAACAAGAAACAGTCAGTCTGCAAAATGACAATCCTGACTCAAATGGCATTTTTGTTCTTCAAAAACCTGAATTTTCTGAGTAGCTTTCATAGAAAATGTATTAGAAACCACCAACTTGGCAGCTTAGAAAGGGCGGCGTGACCTGCAATTTAAAAAACCAAAAAAGCAAAGTGGTTCATTATGACCTATAATTACCTCTAGTGGCCACAGTATTTATGGCAATAGAGTCTGCTTAGGGAAGTCAGGGTGAATGGAGGAGTCGGCAGAACATTGAATTTTCACACAAGATAATTCCAAGGTGTCCTGCTTATTAGTGTAATGTCTTCCTCTAAACTTAACCAGTTTTTATTTTTGTGCCTAAATATGACTTCAAATCACACATTTCAAGCCATCGCCTGACACGAGGGGTGATGGAGGTCTGGGCATTTCTAGACTGTTAGCCAGTAGCCCAGACTAAACAAGCTACTAAAAAAATGGCTGATTGGATGGATGCGTGGATTTTTTCTGCGACAGTGTTATATGATGTCAGGGTTAAGGCACTGTTCATGGCGGTGAAGTACAGCAAAAAGCAGAAAGTGATAATAGGCAAAAAGATGATGCCATGTTACTGATACACCATTTTATATGTGCTGAAGGGATGAAAACATACCTCCACGTTTCCTCTCAATGAGAAAGCAGTCTATGTTGTCATTTAGGTCGGAGGATTGATTCAAAATTTTTAATGCTTTATCAGCAGCAACATTAACAGTAATCCTTCTCAGTTGGGAAGTTGTTCTTCCGGCTTCAGTGTGTTCAGGACGAGGAAACGGCAAAGGTTTGTGTGCAGTGCTCGAATTTGCAAAGTTAATCAATGGTTCTTATCGTCCGTCAACAACTCAGTTTGCTGGATACCAAAATTTATGCCAACTTTCCAAGTTAGTAGTTTGTGCATGAGGGAGCTTTCATGTTCAAGTAGGATTAGTATTCAGAATATGGCTTTAATCAAGGCTTTTAGCCACTGATGTATACATGTACAGGCTGCATTGCTTCCTGCTGTTCATCAGAATAATCCATCAATGCGGCCACCGTATTGCTCAGAGGAAGCCTAATGAGGAAGAGGTCTATACAGTATAAAAATGAATTTTAATTTAGTTTAAAATTAATATTTGATTTCTGCAGCAGCGTTTTTGGGGGGCAGGGGGCAGTACTGGCGGCAGCATGTAAAGAATGACTCTCAACATTTCAATAAGCTGCCTGTTCTGCAGTGAGAGTGGCAAACAAGTCATCTGGCTCAAAGTCTCTCCTCACATCTACTTCTGACTTGTTCTTGCCCTCTCTCTCTTTTGTTCTGCCTTTTCCTTTCCCTTGCTCTCATCCTCCTGGCAGGTTGGAGGTCAGGAGTTTCAGTGGTTGCCTGTAGTTCACGTCAACCTGTTGGCAGCATCATGTACCAGCACCATATACGATCATCATGTACCTCTTTGCTGCCAGTCACTAAGTGAAACTGTTGCAATCTCCAGCAACCACTTGCCAGATGTTTGGGAAATACACATTTTTCCCTCGTGGCAGGAGATTGGCAGGGAATTGCAGAGTGGTCTCCAGGTGACTGAGGCTGTAGCAATCGATTTCACAGAAAACCAGCAACCATTTTCAAACTCCTTAGGGAATTCACATTTTTATCTCGGCCTGTGTGACTAGGCCTGGAACCTTTTCACGTCCCACATGAAACGAGGTCCGGGGGCTCGGTGGCAAAGCAGCACCACCACGGCTCTATGTACACAGCAGACGGTGACGGTGGAGAGTTTCACTAATATACCTGCTAACATTTCCCTGTTCCACTGTGAGAATTAATCTGATGTTCAAAGTTTGTTCTGCATGACCCACCTGTCATGACCCTGTGCCCCACTAGAGGGCCGCGCCCCACAGTTTGAGAATCACTGTATTAGGGCCTAAGATAGCAACATTAAACAAACATCTCACAAGCTCTGATGCAACATCTATATGAATAAATGTATAACTGTGATTCAAACGTTATCTACAGAACATCTGTAGGATTGTGTACTGTTGTACAAGTATGACTGAAACAATGCTTTTTTTAATGTATGATGAAAGAAAACAAACTGTCTTAGCAAATTGCACCATCTTCAGACAAGTTTATTCAATAATGAACAAAAAGCTCTGTATATTTAAAAAAAAAGGCATCTTCCCAACTGAAAACACCGCAGATGATGTTAGTGCTCGGTCTGTGTCAGCTCCCTCATGAGGAAAAGATTTGTGTTTTGACTGAGATGTTAAGTTGATAACATCCCAAAGCAAAAGTCCTGCTTCCTGCTTTTAAGATGAATCACTGACTTATTCTGGTCAAGCTTTAATTTACCCAAAACAGTTTTGTAAAGATTAAAGGAGACTTTTTTCTTCTCAAAGTTTAAAGCCTTTGCCCACAGGTCAGGAAAAAAAAAAAAAGTGTAGCACATAATTGGCACATAAATAGAAAATATGTAAATGACAGCAGATTCAGATTCAGTGGGTCGCATTTTGAGAGTAGTATTTTCTTTTTATAGGGTATTGGTACGCTAGAAGTAATATAAATGTCACTTTGGGATATTTATTATAGACATACTCTATGAGAACTGCATATACAACCTATGTGATTAGGTTACAGAAATGTAGACTATTTGCTTGATAATGTTTAAGCTGATATATTCTCTCCATGTGAAAAGAATGGACAGAGACAGCAGCTGCTGTCGGGGTGACGCTGAGTTCATCCACACCTTTGCTTTGGAAATGAAGTTACTGCAACACTTGGTGTTTGTTTCCCCCAAACTCATTTAAAAAAAGGTGTCTGAGCAGCAACTTGTTTATCACAATAGCAATTCAATTGAGTGTTTGTCATAGACCGCTGCACTGACACTGTTTATTTGAATAAACAAAAATAAATCATCCCACCCCTCTCTTGCATGTAGTGAATATAATAATCGTGCACTGTAAGTGAAAGGCTCGGCTCAGTCCATGAGAAACCACCGACTGTAAAGCATGACAATAGATTAATTTCATTCTGTCACATTTATTGTGGTATTGATTGTTGGTTTAGATGTTGTTTACAAAGACAGATGTCTCCCAGTAACTGCCTGATTGTCCTTTCTGTTTTTGAAAGCTGAATGGGATTATGATGTATGCGATTACTGGTCGGTATTGATCCAGCGTGCGCATTGTCTGTAACAGTAATCAGAATAGCAAGAAGCGTTGTCACTCAATTACACTGTACCTGATTTTTATTAGTGGTAACCGCTGCACCTCTGTGCTGCCACTGCTTATACAGAATACCAACAACCAGTGAATATGTATGAGACCTTTCTTGGTGCCGAGCTTCATCTGACTGATGATGACGTTGCTCTGAACGGATACATGGCTATCTGGAAGACAAGCGCATCAAAAAAGTTACTTAGCAATGCTGCCATAGATCTGCATGTATTCCAGTGCTTCATTGATTTGAACCGAGAGACAGCGCCGAGCTGTCCAATAAAATCATAAAGCTAGTTAAGTTCATCTACAGGCAAAATGGCAGTAATAAATTGTCCAATTCAACCGTACTACCACATGTTGTTTTCCATTAAGGATTATGTCATATGAAAACAATAAAGACATCAGAGCCACTGGTCAGTTCATAGCAAGCTGGTGGATTCTTCCATCTCCAAAAACATTCGAGCTGATTTCAAAATAAAAAAGAATATTTGGACAGGCTGGCTCCTTATTCAAAATGATAAGCTTTAAGCTGAGATCTGTCTTAGTTAGGTGGCATAACAGAACTGCCCTCAGATCAGTTTGATCTCCATTTGTTGTTGTCTCCATTTACCATAATTACATGCAAACAAAGAAGCAGCTATCTGGTACAGTCTTACCTTGGCCTGATTTTGTAGGTGTCCTGTTGCCATTGACATTATACAGTAGTACACACGATGGATAGCAGAAGGTTTGTGCACTGAAGAAGGAAACACTACAGCAGAATGTTGCTTCATGCACTGGCATTAAATTGTGTTTGATAAATGAGAAATAATTCAGTCGTTATATTTGAACAGGCTTTTTATTTGATTATTTGTGGGAAATGCACGTACATACAGTCTTTTAGTAAAGATAATAAGATTTAATATAAAAATTTTAAATCATATTTTATCTTTTTCACTCTAAATCTGTCAGTTTTGTTGCAAATACACATGAAGACATTGTTATGTGTTCATTAGCTTGTAGCTTAACAGCTTAAATGCATCCTTATGAAGCATTTTCATGGGCGAGTATTTGTCATTGCTGATGACCCCAGCTCTACGTTTTGGGGACGAGCAAAATCTATTTTGAAAAAAAAAATGTCAACAGATTTTGACGTGTCAAAAATAACATTGTAATTTCTACAGTAAATAATTTTGTGAAACTGCAATATTTGACAGAAAAAACACTTGATATTCTTCATATCTAGAGACGAGTGCTTGTTAACTGCACAGTTTATTTACTTGTGTAACATATTAACAGATTTTCCTTAATAATTTTCTCCTAAAACAATGATATAATTTGAACATCATAGTATTTCCCCACAGAATTACACTGCATTAGAGGCAGCAGTGGGTGCAGATGCTGACAGTGGGTTGGATTAAGTCAAGAGAGCTGAGATAGCTCTCCTGACCACATAATCAGTTAACAGTGGATTACCAGTGAATCCCAGTTGTCTCCAATAAAAGCTAAAAAATTTTTCTAGTATAAACAAAAAACATGGAGACCAATATGTTCTGCTAAGCTAGTTCACAGACTACAGGCTACAAAAAATGAACTCTTTGAGAGTCACAGTGGGACTCGAGCCTAACCCAGTTTACCCTCTGAAGTCTAAGTTGTCATCGGTGATGACCTTAAATGAATCCCAAGCCCTAAATTAAGCCTAAGCATATTTGTTTTTTTGGGAGGCAAACAAAAAGTACCTTTCTGGAAAAATGTAAACAGTTTTTATTGAGTGTCAGGCAGAAATATTAATGTGTTTGTCGGTTGATTGCAAAAAATTGGAGGAGCAGTTTTTACAGAGGTCCAAAATGACAGATTGGATGATGATCTGAAAGGGCTAATGTGCAGGGTTGTGGGAGTACCTGGAGGGAACTCAGAGGGAGAACAACGCAAATCCACATAGAAAGGCCCCAGCTAGCTGGCAGGTTCAAACCGGGAACCCACTTGCTGTGAAATGACATTGGTTCACCAAGAGAACCACTGATGCTAACAGCAGTAGTGCTTATAATATCATTATATTATGGAAGGGGTGATGCGAAGGAGGTTCATCCACAGGTTGTCATTCTGTTGACCAAGCCAAAAAGTCCTGAACACAAAAATAATAAAAAAAAAAACTGTTTAAAAGCAAGGTTGCCAACTGTGATGCTTCTGGCATGTAGCACGTGCTTTTACCTTCATTCTCACGCTTTAAAGACGCCCGAAAAAATCTTAGGCCAAATAAGGAGCAGCCTCAAAGCCACTTCTTTATAAAAATCGTTATGTATGTTAAAGAGTGTTTTTAGCCTTAGGCCTCTGAGGTTCCATGTTTCAGCACCTGTAATTCTGGTTTAGTTCAGTTTAGCTGCTAAAATAATAATCTGAGTTCTAAATCATACATTTGGAGTAGATTTGGCTTTTATTGGATCCATTTCAGACAAAGGCCGGGGTAGGCAGAATAAGTCATCTCTGATTATGTGTTTATTTCACTGAAGGATTTCAAACTTCATATGAACATCGGCTCCGTTTATCTTTTCATTTCAGAGGCAGAGACATACTGAGCGGCTGAGGGCTTCAGTCAGAGTTCATGCAGACTGCAGGACAACACTGCCTGATCTGTCTGGTGACACAGGCAAGACCTCCTCTGGCTTCGCATGCTGAGCAGCCACCCTGCGACCTCTGACCTCTGGCTAGTCACGGGGTTTTGATCCTACCATCAGCCAGTGGCAGCACAGCTGTAGCAGCAGAGGGAGGCATCCTCAGGCCCCAATTAGGCTTCCGAGTCCCAGCCGGCCTGCCGCGGCAGCCCTCCTCCAGGGAACCAGGGGCCTGACACTGATGTGGCTGAACAGCAGCTGAAGGGGAGGGCAGCAGGAGGTGGTACCTTTGAGGCAGTGCCAATAAGTGGTTTAAAAATGTATGGCAGTCTTGTCAAACTTTCTTGATTTCATGGTGCCATAGCAACCGACTTGGGCTCATAGCATGGTGTGCAGTGGGATAAAAAAAAAGCAAAAAAAGGAAAGGAGGTGGGTCGCATTTGTTCTCCCTGTATCATACTTCAACACAAGCCTACACACTATTCACTTTTCAGTGATTCTAATGGAAGGGCTGGTTCAATGAGACGATCCTGTAGAAAGCTGGTACAAAATGACAGAGAACAGAAGTGGAAGCGGATCGAGGTGAGGTTTGTTATTTACAGCTCAAAACAAAACAGCACTGTGAGATGATAATGGCTAAATCTGCCTCCAGGGAAATATCCTACTGAAGTTGGATCTTATTGTAGCTCCTCTGTTATCTGTAATGCTAGTGTAACAGTAGAGAAAATTCGCAGTTTGACACTTTGTCAGCACAGAAGCACAAAGGCAGTTCAATAAAGAGGGATCTGGAAGAATTGAACATGATTTATCGAGTTACAGAATTCACTTAAGCTATTTGGCGATTAGACTTCGATGACCCATCGTGGCAGAACGGAATCCCAGCGGTGACAGGAATTAGGGCAGGACCAAAACCACTACATCATGGAGCCACTAAACTAGCTGCCTTTTCTAAAAACAACAAACCTGTATATTTGCAATAATTATAGCAATAAACTGTGTCCAAATGAGCACGGGGTAGCTTACTGTAAGTGTCATTTGAGAGTGTGAGTCTGCCTCTGTCAGCTGTGTGATGTCCTGGCTACCTGTCCTCGGTGACCCCTTTGCAACCTTAAGTTTGATAAGTGGTAAAGAAAATGGATGGACATTGAATTCTACAGTCAAAGGTCCCACATTGTTTTTTAACCATGTGAAGTCAAAGTCACCTTCGCTGACAACCCAACCCTAATCCTAGGTTTCAGAGTAAAGTAAAAATATTTTTTGATGATGATGATGATAGTTAATATTATTATTACCAGCATAGTACCTGTTCTGTGGATGGTTTTCAATAGATCGTGTTAGTAATGTAATGATAGTTACTGGGCAGAAGCATAATTATAGCTATAGATGTGTATACACTATATCTCTAAAAGTATTTGTTGCACCCTTAAAAAGAACTAAAAAAATAAAAAGATGAAAATTGGTATTCACTTTGTGCAACTTTATTACCAAAAATAATCACCGGCTCGAGCATACAGCGTGTGTAGTTTTCTCCTTTCACAGTACAATCACTGTCATGAACTCTCCTTCCCATCATGCATTGTGTCATTCTTAAAGCGGTATTATCATGCCAGAAATCTATGAAAGAAACAAAAAAAACTAAAGTAATTTTTAACACATTTAGCCATCGACCACCTGTTTTAACTAAATACTAAATAAAGTAGATGTTTGCCCAATAAAAATAAATAAATATATATATCTATTAATTGACTATCACATTCTTAACATCTTTTTCAGGGCTCTACATATTCACTCGCCCATTAAAATTATTGAATTCAGGTGTTCCAATCACTTTCATGGTCACAGGTGTATAAACCAAGCACCCAGGCATGCAGACTGCTTCTACAAACATTTGTGAAAGAATGGGTCGCTCTCAGGAGCTCAGTGAATTCCAGCATGGTACCGTCATATGATGCCACCTGTGCAACAAGTCCAGTCATGAAATTTCCTCACTACTAAATATTCCACAGTCAGCTGTTAGTTGTATTATAACAAAGTGGAAGCGATTGGGAACGACAGCAACTCAGCCAGAGAAGTGGTAGGCCACATAAAATCACAGCACAGGGTCGCACAGTGCACAAAGGTCACTAACTTTCTGCAGAGTCAATCACTACAGACCTCCAAACTTCATGTGGCCTTCAGATTAGCTCAAGGACAGCGCATAGAGAGCTTCATGGAATGGATTTCCATGTCCAAGCAGCTGCATCCAAGCCTTGCATCACCAAGTGCAAAGCAAAGTGTCAGATGCAGTGGTGTAAAACATGCCGACCACTGGACTCTGGAGCAGTGGAGACGTGTTCTCTGGAGTGACGAATAACTGCACAGATTCCTGACCTCATCCTGATAGAGCACCTTTGGGACGAATTAGAGCAGAGACTTTGAGACAGGCCTTCTCATCCAACATCAGCGTCTGACGTCACAAATGCACTTCTGGAAGAACGGTCAAAAATTCCCATAAACATTATATTAAACCCTATGGATTAAGAATGGGATGTCACTCAAGTTCATAGGCGTGTGAAGGTAGCCTAACAAATACTTTTGGGCAATATAGTGCACACATGAAAAAGGAAAATGGCTTTGATAAAATTAGGGGCTTGTGACTGTGATACTTAAACTTTTCACATTGTATGTATTTGTAAGAAGTGACTATTTTCAAGTATTTGATTACAGGCCTATTATAGTGTCACTGAATGCTGAAGCGTAATGATGCCTGGCAGTTCCAGTGGCAGTGTTGTTCTGGTTCTGCAAAGAGAAAAATGGAAATATAGTTAGGTTAGTCATGATAGTGGATACCAGTCTGTGTCGCCCTGTATTACCAAGAATTTTCAGTGCACATGACTACCTACAGTATGTGCAGTGATTCAGTGAGTGATGAATATTGGTCCAAATGACTTTCTTCCTTGGCAAACTACTATTCAAAATGAAGCCACGGTAATTCATTTCAATCTCTGTTCAGGCCTAACTGTTTCCATCATTTTTCTCAAGTTTGATTTTGTACACAAAGTTTTTCACGCACATGGGTCATGATGACTGCCAAATGTGCACAGTTTTTGGTAAATGATGCAAGACAGAACAGACGGAGGACAGGAAACTGCGTGCAAGGCCCTGCATGCACTGCTACTCAAGCACATAAGCACACACCACAACCACCACGCGCACTCACCGAGTACATGGTGTACATCATGGATCCACATCATGACGTATGCATAAGTACATATTACAGTTTAGGCATTGCTACATCAGCATATCCTACCACTATGTGCCCGACCCCAAAAAAACAACTCTTGAAATTAACGTTTAGCCTTTTTTTTTTTAACTATATCTGCTCTGCTCTGGTTCCTCAATCTACACAACAGCATCACTTCCACTGGCTGCATTAAACACTTCAAAACATTTACCAAATTTCGGAAAATTTGGAACTGCCCCCTACACAACTAATACGTGTTACAAAAATGAATTCCATGCTTGGCGTGGTCACATCCATCACAGTCAGTTTTTACCAGTTACCCCGCAGAAAGCAATGTTTTATTTCAGCATAATCCATGCTAACATCCATTGCAAAATGTGAACAGGATCAGTGTGAAGATTTTCTCCCTTCAAAATGTTCTTTATCGCAATTTTACAGCATATTTTGCAAAAAGAACATCACATTCGAACATGGTGGACAAAGACAACAGATCAGTGGTTCCCAAAGTCAAAAGCACTGCGGTGCACTTAAAAACCAGAAAATACCATAAATCCCCAAAAACTGCTAACTGCTATCCAGTCATATATAAAGTGCTAATCTCAGTATGTGACCCACTTGCCGCTCATCACAAACTTCAATACAAGAGCAGTAAATTTAGGTCAGAGTAATGAGCAAAATCACAAACTAAACTCCTATTACCAGCTTTAATTTACTTTTTATATAAATAAATAAATACATTTATGTAAATTTGTAACTATGCATACTTGTGAATCATTTCAAACTGAATTTGTTATCCGCCCCCGCAGTACCTTTGCGGCCCACCAGGGGGCCGTGGCCCACACTTTGGGAACCAGTGGTGTAGATTATTACTGCTTGAGTCTTAGCAGTTCTCTCTCTAGTTAATGAGCCGGATTAAACTCAATATTTCTTCATCATTCTGTTCCCTTACAGCAGGAACGGAAAAATATGCTCATGAGAACAGATTTATTGTAAATTTGGCTGTTTTAGAATACTGTTCAAGTAAGTATAGAGTGTAGAATAGAAGCAAACAGATGTAAACAGTCCACAGAAAGCCAGCTGAGTTTAGTTGTACTGAAGCACATAAAGCAACATGAACACAGAGTAACACAGACCCAGGGCTGATTTATAACCAATACAGAAGTATTGGTTATAAATCAGCCCTTAAAGTTTCCCAGTTCATGGTCATCTGTCATGCATTCGTGTGACAGGCTAGTGAAAACTTTTAGGATGTTTGTATTTCCTCAGCTTAACGTGGTCACTTCTAAAAATTAAATTTGGGTGAGGGTGCTTGGTCTGCATGTATAGGTGGTTCCCAGTACATGAGGTTTCTCAGCAAAACATTATATTTTCAAGATGATCAATGTTATTCAATTAATCATCCATTCATTTTTTTCCCACACTTATCCAATTCAGGGTTGCAGGGGGATCGGAGCCTATCCCAGATGCCATTGGGCAGGTCAACATTCTATCGGAGGGCTAACACAGAGAGACAGACAACCATTCACACTCACATTCTCATCTAAAGTCAAGTCAGAATGACCAGTTGACCTCACATGCATGTCTTTGGACTGTGGGAGGAAGTACCAGGAAATAACACACACACACACACACACACACACACACACACACACACACACACACACACACACACACACACACACACACACACAGAGATCATGCAAACTCCTTTTCAATCCACCTTAAGTTTTAATACTGTGGTTTATCTATTGCTACCTTGTAATCTTTACCATCTATCCTCAGATAATCCACATGCTCAAATGTGCAGTGTTCACATTATATAATGTAAAAATGTTCACAGTGGAACACTTGGCTGACAGCACCTTCCTAGCTTATGTTAATGAGCATCTCCCATGTTGAACTGTAGCCAGAAGCCTGGCAGTGCGAGGGAGTGAGAATCTGTGCTGTCAATTATCCAGTGTGAAACTAGCCTGGTAGGGACAGCTTGTAGCACTCAGCCACCAAATATAGTGCGCCTAATGCACGCTTGCCTTTCCTTGAGCCGCTTTAAAACGCTTGTTTAATGCACATCAGATCCTTTAAATCATGTCTGCGCATTGTGAGAGCGGTTCAAAGCAAAATATGAGTTTGAGCTTTGAGGTAACAAGTGAGGGTTTCCTTCCCCGTAACAAAAATAGTCATAATAGGTCCACAAGAGGTTTTTGATCAATACAAAAGCACTCAGTAATTATTGGGCCTGGAGCTGAGGTGCCTGGCTTCCTTCCTAAACCGAACCACCACTCACATACAAACACGCACTCCATTTTGAGCCACTTGGCGATGCAGGATGGCACCAATAGCAGCCAAACAGCACCAGAAAAAACAAAAAAGTCATCTACAAAGGTTGAAGAGTGAAGCTGACACACTGACAAAACTGCATTGTTATTTCTGCATTTATAACAGCAACATGTTTCCTCTTCACCAGACGTTTCTGTTGGATCCCTGCTCTAATTAACCAACATGCTGCTCTACATTGTGAAAATGGGACTTGTAAAAGGCATGGGGAGGTCTGTGCCAAACACCTGGTGATGCTGTTAGAATTTCTCCTGCTGACAGACCTCAAAATAGATGACTTAATGTCACTTTACCTTGTGTTTTTAAACATTCAGTAACTTTGCAGCTCAGTTATACCCATAACATGAAAAAAGATGGGGAATTAGAAGTGATGTGTTATAAGCACCCCACCCCATATTTTTTGTGCATGTGAGGAAGACAAAACCGTCATTAAGGATCAACACTACGGTCACAGTAGTCATATCAAATTCCACCAGAAGAGCTGCTATTGAGCCTGTATGCAAACCTCTCCAGACAGCCTCTCCAAGTTCAGCCAATCATTCCAGTGTTTTGTTCATTTGCAGGTTTGCTTTTATATATTTCATTGCCTTTGAGAAGTCAGTTGTTTGTTTGGGATTAAAATAATTGCATTCTTAGAAAATGCAGGTTTTGCATTTGAAGCAGGTCACACAACACTCGGCCAAAACAAGCAGGAAAAGATTGATGAATGGAAGCTGAAAGCCACATACTAACACGGGGCTTCAGAGGTGAAGGTCATGTTTGCTCTGATTCAAGACAGAGACAACTCCTTTCCCTTTTGCTACACTTCAGATTCAACACAGGGGAAGCCTAGCTGCTGCTAGTTTCCTGCTAATTACAGTATAAGATCTTTTATCTGAGTTTCAAACCAAAATTATGACTCTGTGGATGTATGCCTCCAACAGGAAGTTGTAGTTTACATCAATTTCAATCCAGACTAATTTATGTAGTGAAGGAGATTAATATCTAAAATGTATACGCCATTCATTTTTGGTGAGTAAAGATCATTCTGATGGAACACAAAGTTGTAACGCTTCTAAAACGTACATCACTGATTTGTTTAACCCAGCAGCACAGAAACTCTGTGCAATCAAAGCCTCAAGCTTAGCGTCACCATTTCAGAAAATACAGTCACAATATCTTCTGTTCCTCGGTTATGGTCAGAAAAGTCTTTTTTCTATAAAGTACAAAAGCTGACTCTGACACTGCCCTTTGGTTTTTGGGGTAGCCATTGATCAGGAAGAATAGCAGGTCCATCTTTTGATCAGAGGGTTGTTGGTTTGATCCCTGGCAACTCCAGTCTGCATGCCAAAATATCTTTGGCAAGATATTGAAGCCCAAGTTGCTCTCTGCTGCGTTCATTGGTGTGTGAATGATAGAAAACACTTAGGGGTAGAAAAAAGTGCCTGAATGGGTGAATGAGGCATGTTGTACAAAGCACTGTGAGTGCTCAAGTAGAGTACAAAAGCATTATATAAGAACCAGCCCATTTATCATTATTGGACTATATTTTTCAAATACTGAGTTTGACTAATGCATTACTTCATGCAGCCTGGGTAAAAAATAATAATAATAATTTGGAGAGGTGCTCAAATTATGGACATTCCTGAAGAAAAAGGTCAAAATATAAGACTATTGGCAGGTGTAAAACTATGACATCACATCGGTTTACTTGGTCAGTTGAAATCACATACAGTCCAAAAGATGAATTTAGCCACCACAACATCACCCATTAGTTTTTCAGGTTTCATTATGAAACCTCAAGCTGAGCAAGGGGTGGACGAGCTTGCGAAACCACATGCTCATTGGCTAATGACTTGTGACTGACAAGTTGTTAGCCAATGGATACCCTGAATAATCCTCTTTGATGACTCTTAAAATGATGCTAATTTATAAAACGGGCTTAATGTTTTATTCAACATGGCCTGAAACTAGCGACCGAGCCAATAAACTCATCAGGAAAGTGTTTATAGAGGTCACAGAGAAAGGGAGCCAAGGGCATTTTCCCACAGACTTCTATACAACTGAAAGGATTCTTGCAGTCACAGTGGTTACCCCCTTATGTCCAGTTAACAGAATGCAGGTGTAAGGCACTTCTGCACTGGCTTCACGTTTCAGACCTTCAGACTGGGGCCATCTTTTATTATATCAGATGGTCCTTGGACACCACTAATAGGATGTTGCAGGAATAATACAGATGCATGGAGACACTGGATACTCCTCAGTAAAAGATGGAGTAAATAGGAGGAAAAGCAGTACAAAGCAACTGTTGTTTCACAATTAATACTTACATTATGTGCAGTGATATAGAGATTCCTATGCTCCTGTTAGTGCTCTGTTAATTGTATTAAACAAAGTGATACCTGTATTACAATAAATGCCCCCCATGTATATTTAACCTTTGCCTGGCAACATTCAATTCTGTTCTGCGTCACGTTAAACCTGCTACAACAGAAACTGCCATCTTGACTCTGGGGTTATTCGGCCATGAACAGGTCACAACTTTCATGTAACGAGGAAAATAGCTGGAGGATGACTGAGAGGAAGAGCGTGCAGCAACAACCACAGAGAATGTAGCGTTTTATGAAAAATGCAGAAATCAGAGAAACTAGAAGAAAATGTAAGACGACCCCCTTTGTCTCTACTCCTGCGGTGTTCTTCAATCGCAACAAGAGCGCCTTTGAAAATGTAACAGTGACGACGCTCGTAGTCACGTTGTGATGCCAGTGCGCCTGCTGGCTCACTGCAGCGGATGAAGTCTCCAGTTGTTTTCTGTGCTGCTGAGGAGTTAATATGTCTCAGATACTTGGAAAAGTTAAAGATGGGTTTTTGTTCCGCGGGTGTGCATGCGCAGGCTGACGCAGTGTCCAACAGAGAGAAAAACAACAACAAAAAAGCTGAAATTAGGATTGAGTTGTGCATCAACAAAGACAGTAAAAGCAGAGAGCACCCTAGTGTATCGTTAGGGGAAGTCATTTTGAAGAAGCCCAGTTTTGTTCCCGGTGAAAAATTGCTTGTGTAAAGACAAAAAATGCTAATCTTACCAACTCTTGTATGAACATGACCCTTGTGGAACTCTAGGATAGGATTTCTTGTCTAAGACACCCCCAGAGACATGATAATTTTCCCCAAGTGATTTATTAAATGCGGATGGCTTTTGAACAGTGGAGGGCTGTGACTCAGGGAGGGAGGGGGGGACCCAGCATCATTTTCCCTAGGGTTGTGTGTGCACACAACTATGTGACAAATTAACATCAAAAAGTTATTTCTAGAAGCGGGATGGGGGAGGAGGGGGCTCCTTTATAGCCAATTGTCATCTCACTGCACCCACAGCAGTCGCCCTGACCATTCAAACAGCTCTTGGCCGCATTAAAAGGAGCCATTTAATTAAATCTAAAACTAAATTACCTCATTGTATTTGCCCTAAATCTGACCTACCATAACATGCGATGATTTCTCAGGATGAGCAGCCACATGAGATTTCTCTGTCTGCCTATGAACGTGAAGGAAACAGAAAGGAGTTGCGTGATTATTTCAAACACAACAACTCTTCTCTTTTAATCGGCAGAAAATAAAGACAGCATCTTTGGCATTTCGGATGGTTCATATGTAATTAAAACATGACATAAATATACGGAGCCCATAAAATGCAGCCCTCATGAGGTTAAACATCTGAATACGCAGGTAGGTGTCTCCTTAATATGGAAAGATTTGCAGGGTTTCCAAGAAATATTCCAAAGATTAATGTGTAAATTTCATCTCCTTCACAAACATCGGCTTCTTTTCATTCCTTCAGCCTGTTTCAGAAAGAAAAAAGTGTGGCTTCCAGGCAAACAGGGTAAAAAGTAAAATAAAACTTGATGATAGAGGAGCAGAATGCTCACCTGCCAATCCACAAATCATGGATCAGTTTTCCAATTAAACAGTTTGTCTACTCAGGTTATATAGACACTAAAGCAATGCAACAGTTCAGATGATACACACTCATTTTCCATAATTTTCCATAAACTAAAGTCTTTTTAAGACTTAAAGGGCACATATGCTTTTAAATCCTTCCTTTTCATATGTAAATCACTCACTTATATAAAGTAGAACTGCAATGCTTTGGTCTAAATTCCTCATTATTGGAGCTCCACAGACCCCTGTTTTACACCGTTTCTGAAGAGGCTATGATGCCGGTGGGCGATGTAAGGAATCGTGTGGGTTAACACACCCAAGAACCGAACATTTTGACTAGTGTACTTGCAACTTCAGCATAACTGAACTTGGACTACAAAATCACTCTGAGAAAAAAATGGCAGATTCACAAAATCGGTAAGTCGGAAGTCTATGTCCTTGTTTAGCAGTTCCACAGCAAATACTGTGACGTAACAGATAAGAAAACATTACAGGGACTAGATAAACACGAACAGCCTAAAAAATATGACCCAAAAAGAATATAAAAATATCTATGCAGCACCGAGACAGAATGCATTTAAATTTCCTGCACTCAAATACACTCGAAGTAGCCCTTAAATACATTTTGTAAAAAAGTGGATTTTGCATGATATTTCTCCTTTAAGGCTCAAATTCTTTTTTTTTTTTTTTTTTTTTTTGTCAGATCCAGATTGATTTCAGCTCGACTGTAGAAAGTCTGGACAGAGACTTCCTGTGTTTGACACATCCATTCACCACCACCTCCTACCCACGGCAGTTCATGAATAAGGCAAAACCTCTAATTCACTGATTCGCATCCTACAACATGACTTTTTAAAAAAAAAATCTGGCCAATCTCATGTGCGCTGATTTGTGCCATGTACACAAAATGAAACTTTTTCGCTTTTAACAGGCAAAAAAGTCCACATTTGGAGGCTCGAGGTGTTGGTGGTGGAGGAAATCTTCATTATTGTGCTGCCTACATCAGATGCCCAAGTTGAAGACATCCACATTACAGATTTTCACACTTCATTTGTGCTATTCTTTTTTAGTTATTTGTTTTCATTCAAAATATGGTACATGGTTAGCGTTAGGCATGAACAGCTGCTCAACGTTAGGAAAAGATCACTTTGTAGGTTGAAATAGAGTGGTTCCTTCTTCTTCAACTGACAACAACTTGTTTATTGGTTGCATTTCATATCTGCAGCATGTATGTTGGCATGTTCCAACATACATGCTGCAGATATGAAATATTCTTTCTATTTCAACATAATACTTATAAATAAAAAATACGTCACAATTCTCTGTGAACACGATCAAATAGATTGACTATTTCACATTTTTTCAGTGTGATTGGGATGGGCCACTAGAACTGTTACCTGATGCTAATTACTGCATGTTACCTGAACATACACTATAAAGTTGTAACTAAATCGTTTGCATTGGAACCTGTGTGAAGCCCAGATTTCTAGTTTATGACCCATTCTAACAATACAGATATTTAATATTAAAGAAGTTTTGCTGGAGTTTTAATATCAAACGGTATGCACATGAGCTAATGTTAGCTACTTTTGCTAAACTGTGACAACAGGCCAGAAATCATGATCAAGTATTTAGAATTAATAGAGCAATAATGATTACAACTTCAAAGGAGTGTTGAAAATGAGACATTTTTAAAAATTATTATTTTGTATTTTGAAAAGTGGAAATGTTAGTGTTGGTGCCAGGCATAGGAAAGAAAACCATGAGTCAAAGAAATGAGCTTTTGTTTTTGTTGATATTTTGCATTCTGGAAAAAAAAAGTTGAAAATTGAAATTTCAGCCAAAGCAAAACTCAAAATGTCAATGATAAAGGTGAAATATCAGCAATTTGGAATTTCTAGGCGTAGCCAAGTGGTGGAAGGCTTCTGCAATGGTGGCCTCACAATCTCATTCATCTCTGCTCTTTGCAGATGATGCGGTCCTGTTGGCTTCATCAGGTGGTGGCCTCCAGCAATTTGAGTTTTTCTACTTATTTTTAAATGCCTTATTAGGGGCCTTTCATTTAGTGATTGAGACGAGTGAGTAAAAAATTTCCAACTTTTTCTAGAGAGAAATTGATGCTTTTTGAATTGGAGGTAGTCAGATACAATGTTAATGTTAATGTACTCACAATTCAACAATGTGTCAAATAAATATAATGCAGTAAAAAGTACAATAATACAGTCTGCAGTGTGTCTGCAGTCTGTAGGCATGTGAGCACAAGTATCTAACCATACTATTTAACCATATACTGCAGTAAATATATTTAGGTACATCTAAAGCTTTATGTGCATCTGAGGATTTTTCCCATGCCAGCGGTGAACCTCCTTGCTTTATCTCACCTCTTTTCACTGCATCACCCAAATTATATTCGCAAAAGAAAGTGAATCTGAAAGGAGAACTTTCAGTACATCACACACACACTGCCAGGCAGCGAGAGGTCAAAGTGTGCACAAGGCACAGCATTTTTAAAATCAGCAATATCTCGCTGACCCAACATTACAAAAGAGAATGACACTGAAAATAAAAATTGACGTGGGAAAGAAAAAAAAAAACAGGTCAGTCTGAAGCAGAGGATGAGAGGACATGAAATCCCACATTTTCACCATCAGAAAAAACAGAAAACAAAAAGGTCACACAGTCTGAGAATCCCAGAAATCAGGAGGTCCATTCCTGAGGCTTTTATTCTGAGCCTCAGGAGCACAGAGAGTTTCATCATCTCATCAAGCACTGATGTAATGTTAATGCTGAGATGTGTTCAACTGGCTGCCCGGGGGACCCCAACCTGCTGCACAGCAGTACCAACCCTTAATCTACACTAATTGGTCATTAATGAAGGAATTCTCAACTGCATAACATCTCAGTTCTTTCTTCAAATGTAGAAAAAAGTGGAAAATCACGCATGCTGTCATAATCTTCAGTAGACCCTACTTCACTGTTCTGTCTGTGTTCAATAATTATGCCTTTGTGCTTTTTAGCTTGGTAAGTTGTCTTTAATGTTTGATATATTATACAGTTCTCCCATTGTTTTATCATTTATGTGCTTCTGGCTTTGATCTATAATTAGATGCTTTTGCATCTTTGGTTTTCTTTTACTGTCTATAAATGCCATCAGCCTGCCAGCTGAAAATGAGCCTGCGTGGCCGAATCTAGCACATTTATGTGATGGGCCCAAGTGTTTGTGTTAATTAATGTGCATTGTCCCTTGTTTTTAAAAAATAAAATACACAAATATAATCCTTTAATTCTGCAGCTGTGTGTATGTGGTAACAAGCAGATATAAATGCCTAAAGAAACAAATAACTCCTCGTTCAGCTACACAGTTTGCATAAGTACATACAAGAGTTTGAAGTTTGTCACGGGATGCAAAAGCATTAAATTAGATATCAAACTAAAGTGAACATCCTTGGAAGACATTACACGGGGTTTAATGATTAATCGATGCTTCTCATTGCCAAACAGTTCCCGAGTCAGACGATGAATGCTCGGCCACCCTCGGCCGCTACACCCCGCTTAAAGGAAAAGCAGGCTATTAGCTGGTGTGGTATTATAGGAAGACACTGTAATTACTGACAGGATAATTATTGCATATCATTAGCTATATTATTCATCTTTATCCTTCATTTATTATCAAGGTTTATGGATGTTTTCTTGGAGTCCAAGAATGATAAAGCTAACTACAGATAACATTGACATTAAAAGAAAACTGTAAATTAAAAAAATGGTGTCTGTGGCCAATCCCCTGATATCCATGGATCTTTGTATAACCCTGATGTAGAATGTAATTTGACATTGGAGCATTGTTAGCAGCAGCTAGCTACCACAGACATTTATTAATGATTTATAATCTAATTTAATCTACAGATTGAATGGAGTAGAAGGATCTGTTCAATCAGTGAAGCAGATACTAAAGACAAAAGTGTATTAGCTACTGTTAACTAAAACTAATGCATTCAAATACAGTCATTTAGCCATAGATCCTGTTATTTCTTATTGAGGGTGTATTCTGTGGTGCTTTTATCTCAATACTATGTATATTATTGAGGTTTTAGTGTAGAATAAATACATTTTGGTGGATTATTTCTTTGTTATAACAATGCTTCTTGGCTATAAATCTTATCCTTTGGAAAGTCTGTTTATTTCCCCTTAAATGGTGCCACATTTGTAAGGAAAACGCAGTTGTGGGTTGAGCTGTTTGGCGTTGTCAGAGACGATTTGGCAAGTTTTTCACGAGCACATCCACATACTCAACTGTACTGCTCAGCCCACAAATGCATTATGTGTAGAACAGTGAACTGATACTGTATTAATATGTTCCTGCACACATCATTAGATGTTTCATGTTTTCTATAGACAAATCCTTCAGCTGCTTGTTTGTGAATATGGACTCAAATCCTTCCAAAACAGCATCTTTTTATTCTATGAAGTAACTAAATGATACACCTTCAACTCTTTCAGATGGGAAAAAGTTGCTCTGTCTGCGACCCGTTCTTCTGCTTTGGAGGTCGGAAAGAAAGAAGGAGGCATGGAGGTCTGAATGCCTCTGCGCCTACGATCTCTCAGCCTCTGTTGGTACAGTAGGTATGTTTTTTTATCCGTAGGTTGCCTGCATGCTATACCTTCATGTGGTCGTGAACATTTGTTCATCTTGGCTAAGCTCTCAGCCATGTATACTTTTTCATATTCCTATCAATATGACAGGAGAGACCAGAGGAGGAGGCTGCAGGCCGAGAGAGAAGAGGAGAAGAAGGAGATGCAGCTCCAGAGAGGAGGAGGCTGTAGCTGCGATGGAAGGAATCATCACTGTAACATCATGGTTCGTGAGCTTTCCTAAACCTTTTTCAGTCTTGCTTAGTATAAAATTGCTGGCTTGCTCAATCTATTAAAGTGACGCTGCTTTTACATAAATGTTCCTCACAAGTTCTCATAACTTTGATGAAATGTGCCACATTTTTATAGCTTACTCAGTAGCGATATATAATCCCTCCGGTTTGATTTTTCTTAACTTGGCAGCTCTGGTGTGATGGTTACTCTGATAATTAAACACTGCAGTGAATGGATCACACAGTTTTTAAACGGTGGCTCATAAATGACAGCTCACCTGTCTGGAGTGAGCTGTCACTGGTATTTGCTGTAAATCCTGCGTGATCCCGTCTCTATTTCAGAAATAATTTATCAGAAGTAAGTAAGGAAGTCACCACTGTTATGTAATAAGCTATTGCAAACATTTCAAGATGTGAAATTGTGGAGCAATGTGAATGTGTGCATTTTGGAACAGCAATTAAACATATTTGGGAACAAGAGGAGTTCATAAAAACGTGAGGTTATTTTTCTAGTTTACTCAAACTACACTTCACTATACAAGGTACCTGGTGAACACGTTCCTGTCACTGAGCAGTGATCGCTCAACAATTTAACTATGAATGTGAATGTTTTGATAAATCCTAAGATCCACCAAGTGGGTTGTTTTTGTTTCCATGCATGCCTGCATGTGTGCATGTCCTTCTGTCTGTAAACACAACGGCTCGAAAAGTTTTGAATGAATTCTGATCAAATTTTGCAGAGGTTTGGCGTGGGGTCGTGTTAACAATCCATTAAAATTTGGCTGACATCCACCAAGGCCGTCAAAGTCAACTCAAGCACTCAGAGAGCACAAACCTCCGCCATGGCAGCTCGCTCTCTGGGCAGTATTTACTTCAGGGCAGCATGACAGATGTTTGGTCACAGGGCCAAAGCAACATAATGAGACTTATTGTGTGATCCCCCTATGGAAAGAAATCTGTAGGTGATACTGACTGAACTAAACATGGTGGGGAAGCAACTTCTAAATGCAAAATTTCTGCCCAGTTGTACTGTAGCTTGTTTCAGGTGTGTACCCCCCCCCCCCCCCCCCCCCCCGATTTCTTTTAGGAAAAAAAGGTGCTCAAAAGCATTACTGTAACTTCAAAAGCAGTAGTACTTTCAACATTAAAGCCCTGGCTGTCAAATTACAGGGCCATATTTAAATATAACATTTAGATTTACTGATTCTTTTCCTTTTTTTTTTTTGCACAGAGATAAATACATGACTGCGTAGCTACACTCACACACAAATACACACTCATGCTGTACTAAGCTAGGGGAACAACTATTAATGAATACCTTATTACTGTGTGAATTTTATAGATCTTTTTTGGATCATAATAAATGTTGTGATAACTGCTGAAACAGCGTCTGCAAACAACAAGTCAGTTGGTCTTCACCGACCGCACAGCCAGAGGTTCTGATGTGTTCTGACTGGTTTGAACACTGGCTCAAAAACATGAAACATGCTGATGTAACCCAGGTTACAAATATCACAATAATGTAACAGAAAAAGGTAACAATAAATAGCGTTAAATAGGAAGCCATAATGGATATAATTCATAATAGAAGTTTAAAAATTTTAACAGGGCAAAGAAAAGTTGTGGGACTTTTCACTTGGATTTATGGGAATCGGTGTTAATTTCGTTGACGAAATATTTTAGTCGTAGTTTTCGTCAACGACCCTTATTTTCATGACAAAAACGAGAGGATAACTAAATAAAAACTAACTAAAAGGATAAAAACGATGATGAAATTAATTGACACTTTCGTCAATGAATGAAAACGAGACGAAAATGCTTGGCGGAGGACGAGATCCAATAAGAACTTATTTAATTTTGTGATAGGGCGGGACAAGTTAGGGAACCATCCAATCAAACACACAGTTGCACAAATTTGCTCTAAACTTGGGAAGACCAAACTAACCTGTGATTTCTCTTTACTTCCGATAGAACTAAGTTATGCAAACAACGTCAGCAGGGAGAAAGAGAAGAGCCGATGTACAGACACATTTGTACTTTGACGATGTGCCAAACAAAATGATGTTTAAACCATGTGGGGGACTATCTCGGGTAAAAACACGACAATTCTTAAACGACATCTACAAACCAGTCACCCAAATCTCCATGCAAAGGTGAGCATTTTAATGTCATGCAGGGTGTTTTTCCCAGTTTAGAGTTTGTGTTTAGAGAAAATCTCCACACTGCGGTGGATTAGCCTTTCCTAATCTTAGTCCGGAACACTGTCCTGTACCTTTCAGAGCGTGCACTGCTATTTGCTGCTCATATTATGTCAGTAAGGTGGTGTTAATGATCAGGTGTGTGGGAACCAGGTGGAACGCTAATGTTAATATTATTAATAAAGACTATGATTAATTTGCTGTCAAAATGAACACTGGTGGGAATGCTCCTTTAATGTGCCCTCACACCCTTTTCCAGGATGCATGGTTAGCTTTGAGGGAAAAAAAAAACCAGCTAGTAACATCAGGACTATTTTCATGTTTACTTAGGAGATATGAAGGTTTTCTCACCCAAAGAAAAACTGGTGACTGTTGATGCTCTGGGAACAGTAACTAAAGTGGTTTATGATGTTTTATTTGAGTTTGAAAGAAGTTTGTTTTTTATACAAGCAAATGAAGTAAAGTCGTATTTTGAACTGAACTGAACTGAAAGTGTGAATCTGGACTGTAATATTGAGTGATGTCACGTTCTTAGGTTATTTGAACTAAGTTAAAGGGTTAATATATCAAAAAGTGATTTTCAAAGGACCTGTTCACTGCCATCAGAGGTAAACCCATGTATTTCTTTTCCACACCTGTGATGTGCAGGAAAAAGAGTGGATGAGGACGGATGCTGGAGAGTATGCAGAGGTGAGCTGCACAGGTGAGCCGACATTACATCACTGCGTCACACACCAGGAAACACTGCACAGCAAAATCCTGAAGATGGAACATGGTCATAACACAGACAGTTTACTTTATAAGAGGTTTAACTCACCGGCAGTTCATGGAAAGTAAGAAATGGAATAGGAGAGAAACTAAATAGCTTGTTGTTTCCTGTTTCTGGACTTTTTGCTGATATCACATCACAGGTTTTATCTGAAAAAATAGCACATTTTCATCAGCTTGAAATATTCTCATTCTGCCTGATGTTATTTTTGAAGAAAATATAATTCTATGTTTTATTTAATGTGTTGAGGAAGAAGTTGTTTTATTTTGGCCATTTTAGACTGTTCAGTAACGGTTAATCCTGTTTGTTCAACACAACCAAAAACACATGCAAATGTCTGGTAACATGCTAACCTGTGCCTTTTGGTGGCATCACAGGCAGTGTTGTGGTGTCACAGCTTTTCCTTTACATTTGTGGCCAAGAGTATAAAGTATGTAAATAGTACAAATCCTGGATAGGCAGGCATCATGATGAATTAGAAGATGACACCTAATCTAAGGGCCGATTAAATGTCAGCTAGTTGCAAACTGTTGCATGGTGTGACTTTAAAGTTTAAAATCTGCCTTTCTTGCAAAAAATGATCCATCTTTTAGATCCCAGATCCACAGCCAGTGAAAAGTGCACTCCTATCTTCAGTGCACCTGAAGCAAAATGCTCAGAACGAGTCACCATATTTGTTTCTTAGTGACAGCGTCAGGACTGAGTACAAACAGTGCACACACCTGATGTGGACCTGGAGGACTGTGAGGAGCAAATTGGTATATTTGACAAAAGGTGTAGTGGGTTTGAGGACTCTACATTTATGTTATTTAACAAAGAAGTGCAACATTCTCAGGTATGGAGGGGAGAAGGCAGCAGGTGAGGTAACAGCAGAAGTCTTGGTAGAAGTCATACTGATGGGCATCACCCGCGAGGCCCCTAGCAGAAAATGCAAATCAGTTCCTGTCACATTAAATGTGGGCAACGGTCAATATGCACCACAAGCTAAATCAGGGCCTTTAGGCTACACAAAACACAGCACAGCAGATCAGTCAGGAATCTCAAATTAGTTTTCATATGATATATCTGCCACATGAAAGCAACTCCTAAACTCCTCCTCTCTGATACACTCAACAATGGCTGTGTCATCAGCAAACTTCTGAATGTGACACAGCTCAGAGTTGTAGCAGAAGTCTGCAGCGTACCGAGTGAAGAGAGGAGGAGCCAGCACTGTGCCCTGAGGTGCTCCGGTGTTGTCTTCCAGAGGGTGGGTGCTCTCCCCAGCTGCAGACTGAGGTTGAAGATGCGTTGAAGTGGTTCATCCAGTTCAGCAGCTTTATATGGCATCAGGCATTTTTACCTATTCTTATTTATTAGTCTAGGGCTGCAGTGATTCCTTGAGTAACTAAAATAATAAAATAATTGATCGGTTCAGCCCTGTATTAGACCTACTTTATGCTTAAAGGCTGCTGCTGACACTAACACTATAATGTATGTATACTGATGTGTTCAATGGAAGTTCAATGAAGTGTTGCTGCTTGTGTGATTACAGATGCAGAGTCCTGTTTCTCAGGCTGCCACTGATGGCATCCTAAAGTCTTCAACCTGCAGAAGAGAGAAGAAGGTGTGCTGCTGTCCCTGTGCAAGAAGATGATCCTTCACAGAAACAAACAGATTTGCATTTTATGGTGCCAGAGCTTTTTCTTAGACATGTGAAACTCTAAAAACTGGAGTAACAGATGAAGCAGAGATTTATGTCCTGAGATGCAAACAGAAGCTGGAGCAGTTTCTTGCTCTGAGTCAAACACAGTTGTCAGTGGTTCCCACACATTCAGATACTTGTTGTGGGGTGGGTGGGATGTTTGAGGATGTTTTATAACTCCAAAAGTTTCTTATGTTATGCAATTTAATTATTTAATAGGCCAATTATGCAAATAAAAGCTCACATCAAGAACAGTTTTAAACCCAGTCCAAGAAAACAATGAAAATCTCCATTAATTTTGTAATCAAAATGGAGTAAACTTTGGAATAACAGAATATGAATGAAAGACAATAAATAACTAGGTATGGACTTTGAATGTTTATTAATGATTAACAGACAGGTTTTCACTGGCTCAGTAAGGCCAGTTCATAGGCAGTCACCTCAAGGCATTTATTTTGTAAATATAGTACCAGTCAAAAGTTTGGACATAAGGACTGGTACTGTGCATAAAATATAAGAGAGAAAACCCCAACAATCAGACGATCCCCTGTGAGCAAATACTTGATGACAGTGGGGAGGAAAAACTCCCTTTAGAAAGGAAGAAACCTCCAGCAGAACCAGGCTCAGGGAGGGGCAGCCATCTGCTGAGACCGGTTGGGGGAAGACATTAAACATGGACGTAGCTTCTTCTGGGTTGGTTGGAAAAATGAAGTCAGTGTGTAAGAGTCTTAATCATTCCTTCTATCTCAAGTCTGATCAGCATTATAAGCAACTGCCCTTTAGTAAAGTGGAAAGCAAAAGTGAGGATAAGCCAAGAACAAGGAAGTACCCTGAAGCCATGTTCTCCAGCCCTCCTGCTCCTGCTGTTCCTCTTTGAATTGGTCAGCCCTGGGTTTAACGGTCAGCTCTTCATTTTCCATGTCTTTGCTTGTTTTGGTCATTTTTGCCTTCCCAAGCTCCGTTTTAATTGACTCATCACTTTTAGGTTTCAGCTCTTGAATGCTAAATTCATGAGATCCACCTTCATGTCTTTGTGCCTCGTGTCGTTCTGTGTTGACCTGGCTTATGATATCGTAGTTGTGTGCCAATTCCTTGAGCTCTTCTTGGACCTTTTTGAGTTGCTGACCTTGTTCTTGAAGAATTTTTTCTTTTCTTCTCATAGCCTCCTGTCCATCACGCAACAGTTGGTTAAGCTCACTGACTTTCTTTTCCAAGACCTTATTTTTTTCTGTCATGGAAGTGAGAGCTTGACTATGGCCAGCATACCTCTGAGCTTGGTTTTGAAATGCAGCATCTTTTGCTTTCATAGCCTTTTGCATAGCACAAAGATTTTTGTTAACCTTCTCAAGATCTCTTTTCAATGCCTCTCTTGCTTGGTGCAATGACTCATTTTGTCTGTTGAGCACTCCAAAATGGTATTCATTGTTTTTTTTAATGGTTTGGAGCAGCTGCACCTTGTTTTGCAGACTCTCATTATTTTTTTTCATTTCTTCTTGACAATCAGCCACCTTTTTGGTAAGCTCCTTGACTTCCTGCTCCAGAGCTTTGTTATGTTGCCTTATTATATTATTGTCTTGGTCACAGCATTTGAGTTGCTCCTGAGTACTTTGGAGCTCCTCAACTACTGCTCCACGATCACTGCGCATTGTTTGAATCTCTTGATTCAGGACTTGATTTTGATTTCTCAGAGACTCATTCTCCTGTTTCATCTTATTATACTGTTGGAAGTTATTGTGGAACTCCTGGATTTCCTGTTGCATTTTGTTTCTTCTGTTTTGGAAATCCTTTTCCATCTCACTTGTGCTTTTTATTGCATCATCAGTTTTCTGCCAGAAAGGCAGGTCATGTGTTTGCCGATCACCTTTTAGCTTCAATATTATGTTTTCAATTTCCAAGTCATCAGTTATTTTCTGCATGTCTTTCTTCATCAGGTCAACTTGCTCCTGAAATTCCTGGTCCACAACGTCATGTTTAATGTCACTGTTGTGGTCAACACTTATAAGTTGCCCCAGAACTTTTGTGAGTTCTTTATCTTTTTCTTGAAGTGCATTGTTCTTTGCTTGAATTACTTGTCTCAAGGCATTGATTTCAATACGTAAATGGTTATTGCAAAGGAGCAGTTGTATAGTTTCCCAGTGAAACTTCTCATTTTCTAGTTGCAGTTCACTTTCTGTCTTGTTTTTAGAATACCCGCAATCTTTGAGAAGGACATCGATATTTTTTCGGAGGTTCTTGTTCTCATCTGTAACTTCTTTGACTTGGTTTTCATTCTCGGCATTCAGGTCACCGGGTTGGGAGTTTGATTCACTCATTTTTTTCACTCATTTTAAATTCACTTCAATGTAAAATCTGTCAACCTTAAGCTGCTTGCAGTACCGGTGTTCCCTAGTTGGAAATTAGAGTGGAATGATTTGGTTTTTGCCTACTCAAGACATATGGCGATGATGTCATTTTACATCACAAAGGATCAAATGACTTCTGTCAGAATGCACGATTCAAATGAAAACAGTCGCGATCGAGCGCGTTCTGGAACGCTTTGTGTGTGTGTGTGCCGGGGGAGCACAGGGCCTCTGTTATTGATCATATATGCACAGCTGCCGACTAGAGAAATAATTTCCCCGCATTGCTTTGGCGACTAGCGACAAATTTAGCGAGTTTTCCGCTATCGCCATGTTTTGTGTACATACAGCCTTCGTACTGCGTCCTTTCAGAGGCTTTGGCATCGCCCGGACCCCCAAGAGTACCTGGCAGTTGGTATGTACCGTAAAGTCACGTGACTTTAACTGAAATCCTGAGGACTGAAGAATGTAAGTTTGTTCATTGAGTCTTGCTCTGTATCTTTTCTGTTTACATTTTAATAGCACAGCTGCGACTGTTTTGTTATGGAGGAAAAACGCATTAATTTATTTGAGGAGCATTATTATATGCCAGTGGTTTATTTTTGAGCAATTTCTCCTGTACATCTGCAGCTAAATGTTAATGAAAGTGTCTGTGTGACATTTGGGAACATGTAGCTTTGACTCAGAAGTGCCTTTTTGTTTATACCTTTGGGAAGAAAAAAATATCAAGATATATTACATATATCGCCATTCAGGTAAAAAATATCGAGATATTATTTTGGTCCATATTCCCAAGCCCTAGTAGTTCTAAACATATTTAGGGTGTTCTTCTTCACTTTTTGTATCTCCAAAGATGTTATTCCAATCTCCTACTCCTATTGCAACTACATGCAAATAACCAATTATGCAAATTAGGTGATGATGTCATATAGCGACTTTTAGAAGAGCCAATAGCTACTTTCCTTGCTGAGGCGTTGACAACAGTGGACGTTTTTATAGCGTCCAAAGCCCCAGCGCTTGTTCCTGTAACCACCTTAAAACTTTTGCTGGAAAACAGCTGGAGGTCCTTCATCAACCACCTGATCAGCAACATGAAGAAAAGAGAACTTTATAGCTGCTCCACCCACCGGTGTTTGTTTCACACAGAGAAAAATCTGCAGTATGGAAGTTAAAATATGCAGATGAATTCCTAATATGAAAAATTATTTCTTATCAATTACTTGATTAATTGATGGAGTAATCGATGGAAAACTTGATTACTCAATAGTTGCAGCCCTACTTGTATTCAGAAAGCCATAGTCAAACAGTTTTTAGCACCAGTGGATCTATGGAAAGCCTTCAAGTAAAAAAACTACAGTTCCCAGCAAGATGATGTCACTTCCTGTTGTTGCATTTAAAAACGTGATAGTTTACAACAGGGCTCTTCAACTCCAGGCCTCGAGAGCTCCTGTCCTGCAGGTTTTAGATGTGTCTCTGCTTCAACACACCTGAGTCAAATATAGAAGTCATTAGCAGGACTCTGGAGAACTTGACTGCATGCTGAGGAGGTAATTCAGCCGTTTGATTCAGGTGTGTTGGATCAGGGACACATCTAAAAGCTGCAGGACAGGGGCTCTCGAGGCCTGGAGTTGAAGAGCCCTGGTTTACAGCATGGTGGCTGATATTCCAACTAGGAAATGCTTTTAGCAGCTGATCGATTAAACATCTAGATTATGTTTTTGTTGTGTATGATTTTTAGTGCAGGGGCCAAACTCAATCATAGGATGGGACAAAACTGAAGACAGTGTGAGTCACGAGCTGAACAGGATCAAAAATAATAATTTTAATCCGTAACAAGCATGTGAATGGCCAGAATGCAGCATTTTTTATTTTTTTTGCCTCAACATATTAAATAAAATATAAAATATTTTTCTTCCAAAATAACACCAGAAATAACTAATATATTTCAAGCTGATAAAAATTTGCAAATTTCTGAGTTCACAGAATTTCACAGTTCGAAAAATGCTGCATAAACTGCGCAGTGTGTCAGCTTATCAGCAAAAAAGCGCAGCTGCAAACACAGCGGTGGAGACCTGCTCTGATTTATTTGTTTTGGTAATTGTCCTCGTAATCACGCGGTCCCGTCCTGAATCTGCAGGTTTGACGCATTAAGAAGCTTCATTATGTCGCAGAGAAAGGCCGACTCACACAGCCACCTTTCATCCCAGAGCCCTGCTGAGACTTTTCCTTTACTTTCTATGAACTGGCAGATTTCCTCAGGTAGCTCACGGCACCTGTGTGATAAGGCACGTCACCAAATTCAGAAGCTATTTCCTCAGAAGCTGAGGTGATTCAAACCTTTGCCTCTTAAAAAGTTCACTGTCTGTGTTATGGTGCGTGTTCTGTAGTGAGAAATTTTCTGCGCAGCGTTTCCCTGCACATGGCAGGCGAGGAAAAGAGACACACAGTTTACCTCCAGTGTTAGCGATCAGGTCCTTTGCCTTGCCTATTTGGAAATATCCTTGTGTTCCACTTCTCATTTGACCGTGAGGCTAGCGTAAATCTTGATGTTGTTGTAAAAAAGTGTTGACGGATGTTTTTGTCCGCTGATGAACGTGTCATTGGCATTGTGAAAAACGGGTTAGTGCACGGCAGCTGTTGCAGTGCATCGTGGCATTTGTAGTATAAGTGGTGGGAGTTCTGTTTCTCCGCGGGCTGTTCATACTAGCTATATGAAATCATCTAGCGGGCTGTATAAAATTATATCCGGCCCGCAGGCCTTGAGTCTGACACGTGTATTAGTGGAAGGAAACGGCACTCTGTGACACATTAAATGCATGATATATAAGTATAACTCTGCTAGGTTGTATCCAAAAATGATCACTCTGTCGCTCTAATAAGGCCTGATTTAGAGTTCTGTGTCCGTCCTCTCTGAACCGGACCTGACTTGCACCTCGAGAAATGTAACTACTCGTCCACACGGGGGTGGTTTTGAAATAGCCCCCATTTTAACAAAGATTGTTGTTGGTTTAAAAACAACATAACTTTATTTTTTATGAAATGCAGAGAAAAATAAAGACAATTGTGATGAACTATGAATAACTGTTTTAAGTTCTGTGATAAATGATGGAAGTCACCCAGAAGGATTAAATAAAGATGGTTAGATTTATTTCAGCTCTGAGTGTTTAATATGTAGGTGTTTTTATGGGAATGTGGATCTTTCAGATCAATTTGAGAAGCAATTTTGATTGGAAATCCATTTATTTGTCCCCTTCTTCTCAGAAACAGAACAAAAACCATGCAATATGAACATGCTGCAAAGAGCAGACAGTACACAGTAGGTTAGTGGTTGCTGGTGGACCAAGTTATTAACAGCATACACAATAAACACTCACTGACCTGGACTTCTTTCAGTTCATTTCAGTGTCCCAACAACACTAGGAGCTCTGACTGGATTGCAGTGGGTAAGACACCCCCACCCCACCACCACCATTGCAGCTTGTGATGATGAGCAGATCCAATGAGTTGTCACTTTTATGCCAGATGCACTTTAAAAACTACAGATAAGAATCATAACTGGGGGCTGTTAGAACTAAAGAACAATATTCAGCATCTGTGTATACTAATATTAGCTTTAGTGATCCATTTTTCTTAAATCTTACTGCTAACAGCAGGACAGAGAACAAGTGATCAGTCTTTGTGCATGTGTTCAGGTTTGCCCATTTATCTCTCACTATAGCAAAACAAATGCAAAGTTAGTCTGCAAAAATGGTCATTAAGCATGTAATGCAATATAAGAACCAAACCTGCAGCCAGAAAATGTATCAGTTCCAAAGGACATCATTTACCGTACTGTGCAAAACTCATGAACCACACCTTGTTTCTTTATACTAACAAGTGGGAGATCGGTAACATGCATTCATACACTACAGTCAATATAGTATGACTCTGTGATGCACTATATTGTGGTGCACCATTCTAATCTGACATTCCAATCAGTGTTCAATTGAACTGTCAAATGTACAAATATTCACAATTGTGGGATTTGTATAAAATATTTGTATATGCTATATATATGTTGGCACTGTTTATGCAAAGTTTCATCAAGATTGGTCTACTCATCATAGTTATAGTATGATATCACATGCATGGGGGGGGGGGGGGGTGTCTTGGGACCCTCTGCTGAAGTGGGGACCCCAGACAGCTGCTTTGTCTGCTGATGCCTCAGGCCAGGCTGATGTACTGATGTATGATGTACTGTAGATGATGAGATATCCAAAGTCTTTGTAATTTTACACTGAGGAAAATTATTTTGAAATTATTTTGCAATTTATAATTATTTTTGCAGATTGTAAAAAACTTGTTCCCAGCTTTATTTCTGAGAAGCTCTGCCAGCTTTTTCTCTTTAGTGCCACTTACTTTTCCAGGCTTTTGTGGCCCACCTTTTTTGAGAATATAAAAACAGTCAGCTGTTAGTGTATTCTGTTATTATACCAAAGTGGAAGTGATTGGGAATGACAGCAACTCAGCCTTAAAGTGGTAGGCCACATAAAATCACAGAGTGGGGTCGGTGGATGCTGAGGTGGACAAGACGCCAACTTTCTGCAGTCAATCGCTACAGACCTGCAAACTTCATGTGGCCTTCAGATTAGCTTAAGGACAGTACCTAGAGAGCTACATGAAATGGGTTTCCGTGGCAGCTGCATCCAAGCCTTACATAATATAAAAAGACCGGTGACTGTGAGCCTTCTCACCAAACATCAGTGTCTACCCTCACAACTGGTCTTCTGGAAGAATGATCAAAAATCCCCATGAACACTCCTAAATCTTGTGGAAAATCTTCCCAGAATAGTTGCAGCTGTTATAGCTGCAAGGGGTGGGCTGACATCATATTAAAAGCTATGGATTAAGAATGGGATGTCACTCAAGTTTGCATGTGGGTGAAGGCAGACAAGTGAATACTTTTGGCAATATGGTGTATCTGATGAAACTGGGGTGAACGACTCAGCTGCATGAGTTTGTATTTTAACATTTATAATATATGTTTTAAAAACTGTTCTGAACTTAAGTTTTATCCCTGACAAAGGTCCTCAAGAATAAATTAAAAACATGAAAACACTGAAACTAATAAAAGCTAAATTGAAAAGAGCAAACTCTGAATGCAAACTACTCAAAACTGAATTGAAAACAAAAATTTAGAATTAATTAATAATAAAAGCCAGTCAGAAATTGTAAGAATACTGCTGGATGTTTATTGAATGTTAATACTGAGAAGACAGAAACACTTCCATTTGATTGTCCATATGCAATCTTGCATTCTTGTATATATACACAGATACAATTGTATTTGACAATATTGCAGCTGTTCCTCAGATTTTACTTCCACTGTGCATAACATCAGGGACGTATCATTATCCAAGAATGGGGATTTCCATCCACCCATTTTCTTCCACTTATCCAATTAAATTTAGTCGTGGCCACGAGTTTTTTTTGAGAATGGCACAAGCATTGGTTTTCACATATTTTGCTGCTTCAGTGTTTATAATGGCAATCTGCATCTACTCCAGAATGGTATAAAGAGTGATCAGATGAATTGCAAATAATTGCAAAGAAGCTCGTTGACATGAAAATGAAGTAAATCCACCCAAAATACTTCCACTTCATTTCAGCTCTGCTACATAGCATAGCAGAATGGATGCTTTAAAAGGAAGGTGGTTCCTGAAATCTTTGTTCATCCTCTTTTTTGCCGTGGTTGCCTGCAAGGAAACATATGCAGTCACCATTGCTTTGCATAAAAAGGGCTTCACAGGCATGGATATAGCTACTAGTAGGATTATACCTTAATCATATATCAGATCATCAAGAATTTGAAGAAGAAAGGTTCAGTTGTTCTGAAGAAAGCTCCATGGTACCCAGGAATGTCCAGTAACCACTAGGAGCATCTCCTAATGGTGATTTAGCTGTGGGATCATGGAACCACCAGTGCAGAGCTTGCTCAGGAATGGCAACAGCCAGGTGTGAATGCATCAGTGAGACAAAGACTTTGGAAGGATGGCCTGGTATCAAGAAGGGCAGCAAAGAAGCAACTTCTCTCCAGGAAAAACATCAAGGATGGACTGATATTCTGCACAAAGTGCAGGGGTTGGACTGCTGAGGGCTGGGGTGAAGTAATTTTTTCTGATGAAGTCCCTTTCTGATTGTTTGGGGCATCTGGAAAAATGATTGTCTGGAGAAGAAAGGGTGAGTGCCACCATCAACCCTGTTATGCCAGCAGTAGAGCACCCTGAGACCATTCATGTGTGGGGTTGCTTCTAATCCAAGGAAGTGGGCAAAAACCACCATTATGGCAAAAACCACAATCACGGTTATTTTGATTATAAACTGTAATCTTCTTCGTTAACAAGATTATTTAAGTTAAACATCTTACATTTTTGCAGGGGATTTCCATAAACTTTAAATAATAATAATTTAATGAAAAATACATTTAAAAAATTGGATGGATGGAAAATTGGTGTTAGGGGACATAGAGGCAACAGTGCTAACCACCACAATGCCCTGATCAATCCAAAATTTGAAATTTTTGGTCTGCAGCCATCTGTAAAACACAGTGGAGGCTCTGTCATGGTTCGAGGCTGTATTTTAGCCAGAGGTGTTGGGCATCTTGTCAGAATGAATGGAATTATAAACACCCTGAAATACCATCTGGAAAGCATCTGATTGGCAGCAGTTTAATTTTCCAGCATGACAGTGATCACAAACACACTGCCAATGCAGTAAAAGCATACCTGGATGGAAAAACACACAGTGGAACACCATCAGTCGTGGACTGACTTCCCCAGAGCCCGGACGCCAGCATTATTGAAGCCGTGTGGGATCATCTTGACAGAGAATAGCGTGCTGAACACGTCACATGCCTGGAGCCCTATTTTTTATTTTTATGATGTAGTGTGTATTGAATGTTTAGTGTTATTATTTTGACTGGTTTGCATTATTTTAAAATATCGTGTGCTTTTGAGCACAGATTGCTCTATGACATTAAGCAGCCATTGGGACATTCCATTTACACTGATGTTTTTGCATCCCTGTGAGCAGGAGGGATATCTGGACTGTAATTTCCTGATTAAAGAAGCTAAAATATCACACAAGCTAAACATAATTAAAACATGGGGAAACACCGTAATACTTTTCCTTGAGAACCAGAGGGCAGCACATTGATCACTTCCTTCCTTTATTTACCATGTTTCATGGCAGAGGTATGGTGTAGTGGCTGAATCGGGACATTTTAAATGTCACACTCAGCTTAACAGGAGGCAAATGTCATTCAGAAGGTCAGAGTTTCATGAGTGGAAATAGGTGTTAAGGTAAACTGTTTAGATGGCGGGCTTTTAACTTTTCCTCATGATGGTGAGTCGATTCGTGCTGTGACTCAGTATAGCATAATTTCAATGTTATTTAATTCTGTCTGCTTGTATTGCCTACAGCCGCTCTTCCTGTATGCACTGATAGCATAAACAATTGCTTTAATCTCCAGGCTGTGCTATAGCGCTGTTGCTTGTTACAGTTGGGTCTCCTTCACCGGAATGAAAAGCGAACAGTAGAGTAGAAGAGGAACTCGATAATCATCACAGTTCATCAAGTGGGTAGCGGTGCAGCTTCAGCCCCGCACGAGCTTTATTGGGCAAATATAGTATGTGGCTGTTCACACCTAAAATCTACACACACACAGAGCAGTGTACTGCAGTACACTGTGGGGAGATGAGTCTTTTAGAAGTAAGTCACAATAATTTGTATTGCGAGCTACAGTAGATTTTACTTTGTGTGCAGGCTTTGATTAGCTGGCATGTTCTGCTGCTCTAAGATTCACTGCTCTTATTTGCATTTAGATAACTGAATTCAACAAGATATAAGCAGATGTTACCATAGCTAGTATAATGCTAGTGTAAAAATTGCTCATTGAATCTAACCAGCGTCATCAGCTTTAAATTTAAATTGATGCCTGCTACTGTTGATGTAACCTAGCATTGACCATGAACACCGCAGCCTGCACTGTACCAGTTCATAGTGCATCACAGTAAACTATAAGCATATCAATATGGAGGATGATTATCTTGTTAATAGTGTTACACCTTCACTGCGTACGTCTCTGGATGCTGTGGCTCCTCTGAAAACGAAAGCCTCAAATAACAAGTGCTTATTCCAACTAAACATTTTCTGCTGCCTCCTTCCCTCTTTTGCCTGACATTGTGCCGCGCACCGACATAATAAGAAGCAGCAGCCTGACTGGTTCTCCTATGAGCATGTCAAGTGCTTATTGGCTCACTGATAGAACCTTTTAATATGAAGTTAAAGCACGATTTTGCAGATCACACCTTTTTGTTTTCTCAATAACTGAAAGAAACCTCTCAAGGGTAACCTCTTCATGTTGTTAAGTGATCAGAGAATAAGAACATGAGAACAAATCACAAAAATGTCATAATCTTATAATTCTCAAGTGACAACTTATTGTCAGTTCATGTGTTTAAAATGTCCCAAATTGTTGTTAGGAAGTAATGCCCAAAAACATTTATGTGTTGAAGAGAGATCCACTAAAATTAAAATAGGGCCAAGCTGTAATTTTGTGTAGCATTTGTTTCTGTTTGTAAGGGTGGCCTGTGAAAAGGCAAAGCTTCTTTAGAAAAAGGGGGTAAGGCTAAAAAGAGATGTTAACAATTATATATACAAAAAAACATTATACCACACCCACTACTAAAATGCTGCCGTTAGTGGTGAAGGTTGTAGTTAAAATCTGCAGGGGGGTAACTACAAAAAAGGACTTTAAGGCCTCAGAGGAATACAGTGTGTTTGAGAGATGCTTCTTAACAGATTCTGGCTTAACTTCACCCTTTTTTCTGCTCTGATGAATAAATAGAAATTAGGTGAGACGTAATTGTCTGCGATGTCTGCGTCAGGCTGATCCAATGAGGCTGAAAGCACTTGCTTAACTGGCATATATTTGTAGCTCAGTCAGAATATGGCTGACTTTGACCTATTAAAAACAACTGCCTTTTTTTTCCTCTTTTTGTTTATATGTGCAAGTATTGATGAGGGGGGGGGCGTAAACAGATGGACTTTAATCTCTAATTTCACACAGCCGAGATACAACTTCAAAGTGGAACGGCCTGAAGGATGGAGGCAGTGAGAGAGATGGAGGGGGGGCTGAAAGAATAAAGAACAGCAGCATTTACATGAGGAGAGAGATGTATCCAAGGCAGCAGCGGAGGGGAACATACAATATTTAAAAGGTTGGAGACTGAGACAGCCTATGCTACACAAACCTATTTGATCTGTAACTATTATTTCAAGGGCATATCAAGGTAAATAATATCCCTGCAGTGGTGAGGGTTTGAAGTTAGAAAAACATGCCAACTGCCAAAACTCATCACGAGCGCCCCGACACCTCCCCACTCAGTTATGACTATATATAGTTCAGACTTCATTAAAGAGTGTCAGTCCTCAATAGTCAGGACAGTGGAATTGCCTCTTTGATTTGTTTTCCAGCAAACTGACTTCAAACTTTATTATCAAAGTGCAGCGCAAAAGAATATTCATCATGATTTTATTTATACCAATAAGAGGAAAACTTTATTACCTGTGAGCATATCTACAATTTTACTTTAGTTACATGGATTGAATGACAGCACATTTGAAATAATACACAATCATAACATACAATAGGCACAATTACAAGTACATGTACATCGAATTTGCATACATGTGGATAAAAATCCACTAGTGTATTAAAGCCCAGCAGGCTGAAGCCCAGTCATGCATTGCTTTGTAACCAATCAGCGAGTAGCAACCAGCACTCTTTGGGGCTGAAAAATGAAACCAATGCGGAAGCATCAAAAACTGCATCTAATGGCCACTCGAGGCTGGCTCCAAATATGAGTCAATCCCCACAGACTCAAGTGCTAAGATCCCCAACTGGTCACAGCCTGGTATTAACAATATTCTGGCATCAATAAATAGTTTCCCCCTCGTAACAATTGTACAGTAGGTACAACTTTAATTTTAGTTTTTGTAAACTGGAATCAGGAGTGTAGCCGTTTTGATTGACAGGTGTCCTGACACAGGTGGTGGAAGTTGACTGGCGAGTGAAATTGAGTATTTTATGTCTGTTACTTACTACTGATATGTGTGTCTGTGTGTTGCTCCCATAAAGTTTATAATAACAGTTTGCTAACCAGTTTTGCTAGTGTTGAATAAGAACATAGCACTCCAGCCTCTGGTCCAAGTATGGTAACTTCTGGCTCGAAACAATTAACAGTGAGGCTTCAAAGTGCAGAGGCAAAACTGCTAAGTTACATCATATAGTGGCTTCTCTTGTGCCGCGCACTTTGCTCAAGAGGTGTCCGTCATTTTAAATGTGATGCAACCACTAGTTGCAAGGGGGGAAAAGTGTATACCCCAACTGGGTGCTGAGTGGTTCTTGTTGACTGTCTTTGGGTGGAATTGATTGCAAAGTGGGTGGTGCACCAAAAAGCTCCTTGCAGTACCTTTTGGTCACTAGCAGATTGCCATAGTTGCCTGTAGGTTGAAGCCAACTTGTCTGCAAACACTTACTAACTACTAGCTAAGTAGAACTTCAAAAGTGTGATGCAAACAGGGAACCAAGAATGTTCACCTTCAAAGTAAAAGCAGCCAACACATTTCAAAACGTGCAACTTTTTGGGCGCTTTGAAGGCAAACGGTCTCTGTTTCTGCTTTGTGTGACAACTTTCAGTTTCACTGTCGCTTGGAGAGCAGCCACAAATGTTTGCAGACAAGTTGGTGTGTTGTAGGCACACTACTAGCGACTGCAGCAATCTGCTAGTGACCAAAGCAGTCGTAAGGAGGCTTTTGCCAACCGGTTTGGGGATACAGATTTTTACCTGTCTCTAGGCCTGTCTTATCCTCTTGACCCTACACTGTTACATGTCCAAAATCACAGACAAGTTAGCATCATGCAGTTAATGGTGATGTAACTCCAGTTCCTCAGTACAGTCAATCATTATAACAGACGTAGCTCACTGGTAATCCTCTAATGTATTTACCATTCAGTCTGGGGTTGTTAGCAGTTGCTTATGGCATAAATTTAATGCAATGTAGGGCGCACCTTCACGGAACTAAGAGCTATTTCTTGATTTCATTACTGCTAATGTCTTCCTATATTGGCACCTAATTAATGCTGGACTCAAGCAATGTTTTTTTTTTTTAAAGCTTCTGTTGCACTAGCTTGGCTGACTGGGTTGAGCAGGTGGTTCAAATCTGTCGTTTACTGCAAGTCTTCCCCTGGCTCTTTCTCCCAGCTTTCCTGTCATCTCTCCACTGACCTATCACAGACCCTGCTTTGCCTACACATTAAATATAAGATTTTATTTCATAATTGGGATTTGTATGCTTTCACTTTGGATTCCCTGTTTTTCTTTAGCTTTTTCTACCAGTGACTTATTGTTTCTTCTTTCTTTTAAATGTGTTCTTTTATGTCTCTTAAGTTTAATATACTTTGCTTTTTTCCCCACGCCATGTTCTTAGATGAATAATGAAAAATGATTTGAGTATGTTCAAAGAAAAAAAGCCCAGCAGACGTTGTTTTTATTGCTATTATTTGCTGCTGTTGACGCAGTCCTTTTGTGATCGATCCCTCTCCATCTAAGCCTCCACTTAGTAAGTGACACACGGTGACCTCTGGTCACATTAGTGCTCGCTATCAAAGGAGAAACGGGGACACTTCAACATTGATCAGGCTGTTTTAATCTCAGTAAGATTAAGAGCCCTCCAGTTAATTACAGAACAAACAGACCAGAGGCAGCTGCTTTAGATCCTGAACATGATTAAGAGGAATTCTAGTGGGGACGCACACATGGAATCAAAAAGCCTCTGTTTTTTATGTTTCCAGCTACAACAAATACAATTGGGCATAATTACACTTATATATGGCATAATGGTCATACAATACCTGCCACATATAGAGCAGATAAAGCTAGAGCTAGAGGCTATCTTTGTTTTGTTTTTTTGTTTTCTGTTCTCACCGTTATGTTAAAAAAAATATTCAAAACCCATTAAAAAAACAGACACAGAGGAAGAGGAAGTATTTTTTTAATAAATTTGTATTTAGCTCACTGCGAGCAGGTCGAACTCATGCTCTGTGAGTTGTTTCCAGGAGCTCCGATTTCTCCTGAAAATGAAAAACATGCTAGCTTAATGCTGTGCAAGATAAGATGGCTCCCATGTAAGAGCAGTATGGAGCCGGTTTATCATATTTAAAAAAAAAAACAACAACAACAAAAAAAGAAAACAAACAAAAATCTCCCTACCAACATGTTTCAAGTAGAACTCAAAAACACTCATTCAGACTAACAACCAGCAGATATTGTGACATTCTGAGCTCTGGCCAAGAAACAGTCCCTCACATTCGCCCTAGGAAATTGTATTTTTTTGCAAACAGTAGGCAAACAAAATGTAACATAATGGTTTATGAGCTTCACAAGTGCTAGAACGCTATTAAAATGTGTTACTGTTGAAAAAGCCAGGTAAACGGGCTGGTACTTGTGTAGCACCTTTCTGCTCAGCTGAGCACTCAAAAAGGTTTCTACTGCAAGTCTCATTCACCCAGCCACACACATTTATACTTTTGCTGTTCCTTAAGTGCTTTCTAACATTAGCACACACTCAGATTCTGATGGATGGGAACAACTCGGCGTTTAGCAAGATGCCCAAAGACGCTTTGGCACACGGTCAGGAGGAGGAGTCAGGGATCAGTCATCATAGGTAGATGACCCACTCTACCACCTGAGCCACAGCTGCCCATTTTCCCCTTGGCTTCCATTTATTTTTTTATGCTAAGCTAGGCTAACTGATTAAGTCAGCTGCCAAAAGCAAGGCTTTTTGAACTGAACTGAATTGAATTGAGAATTGAGGCTTTAACTTGGCAGCCATCTTGAAATGCCTCATTTGGGCAGCTGCTTGGAAGCATTATCCAAAAACCTTCAACTTTATTGGTCACTGGGACATAAAGTCTGCATGTATTGACTCACCAGTCAAATCTATTAAAAAATTTAAAAAAAAGGTTAAAAGCTCTGATTATGCCCTGAAATAAGGTTCTAAAAAGCTCGTTTTAACCTGGAAGTTACACCTCCATGTCACCATGTCTGCTGTGAACAAAATTTACCTTCTGTCTCTTTCTAATAATCTAATAGCAGGTTTGATCAGATTGGGCTGAAAGTTCCAGTAACATAAACAAACTCACAACATGGTCTGTTTTAAAGCCCAGCCAACCTGTTTTCTGTGTGAAAGGAAAAGCAAATACAAAAAAGAAAACTCATTAAAAATATAAACAAAACAAAAACTAATTCATTCACAGCGAGTTCAGTGGGACCACATCCCTCATAGTAAGCAGCTGACTGAGGAAAAAAAAAAAACAGCTTGTCATGGCCTTTTAGGAGTTTCTAATTTTGCTGATCTGCTCACCATCGATCTAGCGCTGAAATTGACTCGCCTGCCAGTGACAGATGACTACATCCTCCTTTGTATGCATTCCTAATCAAATAAGCTGCTTTTAACTTTATTAACTCGGACAAGCTCACTCCAGATAAGCCTGTCCCTTTAAGCCACTTCAGAGTGGAAATCAGCCCCTGGAGGTGATGAGAGTTGACTCCGGGAGCCTGAGATGTGAGCTTTAGGTCGCCGTGCTATTGTCTGATGCTTGGCCTGAGGCTCCAGTGAGAATCACTTCCTCTAATGGAAAACTATTGTCTGCCGCTGAGGACATACAGCTGTGAGGAATACGGATCAGCCCATCAGGACTTATGCACAAGACAGAATGAAGCTCTCCATCGGATAGAAAGCTATTTTGGAATTGTAATATCCACTGAAGTCGTTTCTGATTAAGCAATACATCTGGAAAAGACTGTACTCTTGTATATGAGGCTGGGTGGTGTTTTTCCTGCATGCTGGTAATGCATACAAAAAAGCAGAAAAACAACATAAAAGGGGAGGGAAAAAAAGTAGCTATCTTTCGTTGCCGTACTGGGATATATGTTAACTCGGGTAATGGGACTAAACATCTAAAAGTGTCAAAACAATGCAACAATAAGGCACTCTGTGAATTATTTATTCATAAGAGCTGATTTGATATAGGTTAATGAGCACAACAGTGTGAATAGAAGCGTCTCTGCTAGAATTATGATGCCTTTTGCTTAGCATGTTGCATTATTTATTTACTCATCCTTAGTTGGCATTCAGGATCTAATGTAAGAGGTAGACACGTCCCATCTAACAACAGTCTGAATCACGAAACACGCAAGTGAGGTTCACGCTCAGTTCAGAGCACTCTCGTCTGTATGTAAAATGTATACGGAGCCGGTGAAGCTCTGAAGGAAATGTTCTCCGACAGACCGTCCCAGAGGATGAGGAACTCCATTTGCCTCACGGGTTTCCTCCCATCCCTCCTTTCTGAAGATGTGTGATGCATGCATGATCTTTTCCCTCCTTTGGTGCATCACAGCAGGTCACTCCGTCCCCTCCCCCACGGGATTCACCTCAGCCTAGACCGCAAAAATGTGAAAGTCCATCATTCTACCAAAGGACTGAGTCTTGGTGAAGCCGGGTGGTCCGTTTTTTTCTTCATCAGGACTGAGTTTGACATTGTGTGGTCGCGAATGTTTGGAGGGAGGTTCATGTGTGAGTCATCTTCAGTCTATCAAGGAAACAAAGAAGAGAGAACAATTAGATCTTTTTTTCAGCTAATGTCATCAGTCAGATGATCTTTCTTCACCTAACATCCATCAGGTCACTGGCGAATGGTCCGGGGTTAGAGCTGGGTTTTGTTTTTGCTAAATAGGCACATTTTCAGCAACTAGATGGAGTTACATTTCAAATGAGGTTTTATTACAGTTGCAAATGATTTTCCATTTGGGCCTTCCAAGCAGGTGGAAATCCTTCACAAAGGGGGTGGATATTACCCAAATCATACCCCTTACCATACCAGGTCCATTAGTGACCCTAGATGGGTCACTAATGGACCTGGTGGATGTTAAGTGTTTAATACAGCACAAGATGTTCTATACAGTAATTGCATAGGTGAGCTCTGCATAGGCAATGCATTGCTCAAAACCTACGATGTATCAGGGGCAGTTTGGGGTTCAGTGTCTTCCTCAAGGACACCTCAAAATGCGGACTAGAGAAGCCGGCTGATTAGTGGACAACCTGCTCTACCTTCTGTAAGGTAGTCCAGAGGGACTTGAATCCCCTCTGAGAAGGGCAGAACAGGGGAGGTGAGAGCTGAGCTTTACGGAGGCGATTCTTAAGAATTACACAATGTTGGGAAAAACAGTTTTACTTCTAAACATCCATTAAGAGAACACAGAGTTCCCTCAAAGTCACATTAATATTGAATGTGTCATGATAACACTGTGTCATCTCCACAATATTTCATTTTAGGGGTTTTTTAACTTGACATTCAAACCGGTTAGACCATCACCTGAGAAGGGTCAAAGATTTTCATCTGGGAGGATTAGTTGTAACTAGCCTTCACCTAACCCAGATCAACCCAGACAGCGAATGGTTTAGATCAGTAGACGTGATCCTTAAAATTGAACTGTTCCGCTCATTTCCAGTTCCATATTTTTATTCTCGGACTCTAATAGAGAAGGCTTTGCAAAATTCCCAATAAAAAAAAAAAAAAAAACTTACTTATTTAAACTGTCACTTTTGCACTGTTTGGATCAATATTGCTATCAAGTCTGTGAATTTAAAGAGAATGTCTCAATAAGGACAGTTCATTTTGGTAACGCTTTGAGAATTGAAAGAAAAAAGAAAAAGAAAGATTACATTTTCTCTGCACACTTCTTGGAAACCTTTTAAGAATAGCCAAGAGTCTTCACATCCGATCTTTCTGCACTATATTTTTGAACCATATCTACTCTGCATAGACCTGTATATTATACTGTATATTCAAAACCCCATCATAAAAAGCCTTACATAACACCACACACTGCATTGCATAGATTAGTACATGATTACACAGCTACACTAAAGTTACGCTATTGCTGTGATTTCTTTAAACACTTTGAAGAATCCCCAGTGGTCACCGTGTCCAACTTTGAACCTAGTCTGACCCCAAAGATTCAGTGCAATATGACACAAATAATAAAAACCCATCAGAAATGTTATGCATCTGTTAACAGCTGAAAGGTCTGTGAATTGAAGCTGTGCAGGTTTTCTACACACTTCTTGGAAGCTTTTCAAGTCTCTCTGAGGTCTGCCAATATTGTTGACCTGTTTCTGCCTCTGTATTTTCAGCATATTTTAAAGTTTACATGCAAAATATCATCACGAACAGCATACACACACACAATGCAATAAACATACCTTCAGCACCAGTGAAATAAATGGATGGATAGCCCTTGTCGCCAGTACTTGGACCTAGAAGGGCATATATAAAAGACCATGACTATGCAAGTTCACAACATAAACATATTTTACAACTAATAATATAAAAAGAAATGTCAAGATACATAATATTTTATGGTTCAATTATTGTAACAGAGGACATATTTTATCAAAGTCTTATGATAACGTTATTTCACTACACAGTTTGTTGAAATATTCCTGCTATTTATCATACTTTTTTTACAGCTTTTTTTTTTTCTTTTTTTTTGGTTACATATATCTAATTATTCCCAGCTTCGCTGCTAGATTACGCACTTAACAGAGACAGCAAAACATATTACATTGAAGTTTAGAGAGAGTTTATGAGCAGCTACATTAGGGGAGAGGTTAAACTGGGTCAGGTTGTTTACCTTGTGGAACGGAGGTCTTTTTAAACAGCTACTGCCATCCTCTCTCTGCGGAGGTCAGCTGGGGGTCATTTAGAGTCTCTTTAATGGACGGGGCAGAGGCAGGCTCTTTATATGACTGGGAAAGGGGTCACATGACCGGAGAACAGAGCAAAACAAGAAGAGAGAGAGAGCGAGAGAGAGAGAGAGAGAGAGAACCCCCCCCCCTCATCAATACCCTCCACCTCACCCCCTTAACCACACACCCGACCCCTGTAGGAGGTCAAGGAGGCTTTTTTTTTTAATGTGGTCCTATGAGCCATTTCTGTTAGGGTAAACACCCATGAAAGTTAATGTGTGTTTACTGATGATGCTTGACGCGATGGGCGCTCGCTTCCCAGCGAATTATGCGAGCAAACAGACCGGATAGATTTTTCAAGAGTGGCGATGCCGTTATCGCTAAACCCCCTAAATCTCAGTCGGAGCGATTTCCCACGAAATGCAGCACATGGAGCTCGAATACAAATAGGAAAGCGTTCTTATCAGTTCACCGAGGTCATCCACTAGGCCACAAACAGCTGTATGCACTGTTTGCATGGATGTTTTTTTTGGTAATGACTTCTCGCCTATGATATTTTATTTTGTTCTTGACTTTACGCTGACGATCACCGTGCCTTACTTCATTAAAATGCTCGTGTGTTCTTGTAAATATTGCACGCGTTACAGAGCGTTTTCATGTCCTTTTTAGTTTAAATTATAACGCTTTTTAATGGGTTCAGAATTATTGTCTTTGACACAGGTGTTTTTCTTTCAAAATGTTTATTTAGCATCAACAAAGAGGAAAATATTAAAGGGCTTACATAAGCTTAAAATCAATATAGTGAACAAAATCTCAGGATGGATATGATTTGCCAATTCACCAGCATTTGATCGGGCATCTTAAAAACTCATCGCTATGCCTACACAGTCAGAGAAGTATATTGTTAGAAAAAATTTTTAAAAAATGACACCAAAATGACTTACTTAGATCATCTAAAGAACAAAAAAATCACAAACATTAAAAAGCTCCTGGACTATTTCGCAGCTCTGGTTGTGCAATGTACATAGAGTATGCGCAGCTATTTATAAATGGACTTAAGTGGATGACTGGGGGGGGGCATAATCAATGAACACAACTACACAGGCTTTTCAGAATAAAACAGCTGACAATATCCACAGTTACACACCATGCTTTTATAAGCCCTTTAACACTAAAGAACTATTATTTTACAAAAAAAAAGAGGAAACAGCAATACAATATGTATACAGGATGATTTTTTTTTTCTCTTTTTTTCCAGTTTGTAAGTCATTTACAAGGGACACAATTTCACCGATTACCCCTCAGAGAAAATATCTATAGAACTGCACTTTCCTAGAACTAAGCTACTACATTATTAAGAGATCAACCACGCAGTTGAAGGTCTAAAGAATAGAGGGTGATAAATTAAGTCGCACTGGCAGCTGTGTAGAAACATTGTATCGAACACCTTACAGTGGTTTTGCTAATCATTGCCAAGTTAAATAGCTTGATACAATGTCATTCTTCACAATCACATAGCTGAGAGAGAAACTTAATGTACTATGAAGCTTTTTCTTAATCCTATCGTCCAGTCGATTTCTCCTAGGGGAAAGGATAGATTACCTAAATTGCTTCACACATTTTATCCAGTAGGAGTATCTTATTATAGTTGGGGGGGGGGTCCACTTTTGAATACTCGTTTTTGTCTCATTCAGTATCTCACTATCATCGTTTCATTTGGATTATTTTGTGGTTTAAGTTTTCGATTCTAAAAAGGTGGGAGCGTCCATAAAAAATCCATTACTTGGGGTTGAAACAGCCATGAGGACTCAGGTGCGGGTTGTATAAACAGTTCAATATCTTGAGTATGGCTGATCTCTGTACACTCCCTTGGTTGTTCGTGCTGACGGAGCCTTGCCACGACTGTTTGCCCACTCTTCCTGACCTGATTGAGAAAAAAACAAAAAAAAAAAAGGGAAAGAAACAGATGTGGAGTGATTACAGAGGCGTCGCACTTAAATCAATTTCAAGCTCTATGCAAATACTATAAATATGCTCCCTTCCATGAAATTATTACAGGACAAAGTCAGGAGCGCTCTGAGTGTCTGTTATTGACGCTGCTCGCGAAAACAAAAAGCACTTTCATGCTGCGAGCGCTTACAGCGACTCGCACCGAGGAGCTTGACTCTCACCTGGAAGGATTCATCTCAGATAATTGAATGAGAGGATCAAACAGCTACTTGAAAAGAGCCCGTTTAGTGGATCCTAGCAAGAAAGGTCACAATTACCATTATCCCAAATCAGCCCAGTTCACCCGCTGCTACTGTCAATGTGAAATGTACATAGTATCGATGGCACCCTTTGTCTGATCTTCAGCCAGCACTGAGACTTTCCTAGAGCTGAGGCTCACAAAGGGATGTTTTTTTTTTCTTCTTCTTCTGTGTAAAGGCTCACTGTTGGCAGCACATAGCCAATACCCCTTAATTAAACCTGTCACCCCTCCACTGACAGTCACTTTGAAGAAACACACCAAGGTAACCTTGTGTTTTGAGAACATGGATGCACATCATCTCTGTTTATCTGTTTCCTTTGAACTGTCGCCCTCTTTTCGGTGTGCCGCACCACTTTTTTCCCCCCCTGTTTTCCACTTTCATGCGAGGGTAGGTAGCACTCTAATGAGCAGGAGGTGCTTCGTTCCTCCACTTCTGTGGTCAGAAAAGTTGGGAAAGCTTTTAAAAACTTTGACTTATTGCCAAAAAAGGCATTAAAAAAAAAAAACAAAAAAAAAAAACTAAAAGATATGGGGTTATGATGCATTTGCTTTGCCTAATTAAGAGGTCACACATAAGAATAAACTTCCAGCAGCCACTTATTCTGCTTTAAGACATGGAAATATGCACATATAAATGATACATTTCAATAATTAAAAACTTGATAATCGTGGCTCCTGTTTGCAGTCAGTCACTAACAAAACTGTTAAAATGTCTTTTACAAAGTGTACAGTGATTACGTTTCAGATGCTTTCAAGAGAAGCTAAAATAAAGCAGACACATCTTCGTATCATTGCAGCATTTTAATCTTTGCACCCACACTGTGTGAACCTGTAAATACAAAACGTACATGTGATAAACACTTACTTTAGGTCTGGTGGCGTTGTGTTCAATTTCATTCTGTAAATTTCTCACAAAGGCCACGCATATATTATAAAATCAGGATCAACCTGCAGCAGTAGAGCGGCACGGTCAGCTGCACAGTACAGTAGCGCGGATTAGCCCTGCTATCACTGGAATGCACTTTGCAGCAGATATGACCTTGGCCCACTTCTTGCTGTATCTTGTCAAAAGCTAACACAGGATTGCTGAACATTATCTCAGATTTGTCTGAACTTCGCTGCAGCCGGAGTTACCGGCGGCTCTTTTCAGAAACTGCCTGTAAACCGGAGACCAGTGTTTTCATGGTCTGCTGAGGTGACTGCAGAGACAGATGTTACTGCATGGCTGTGGCACAAACATCACAGATACTTACATTAATTAGAAATGTTGGTGAAACTTCAGTGACCGGGCAGATGGAAGTGCAGTGATCAAAGATAAAGATACCGCACGATCACACTGAGATCAGGTAAGAATTTTGGCCTGCTAAGAAGCTGCTGGATCCGAGTATCTCTTCTTCAGAGTCGGATTTTTATCCAGTTTAAATTAATCTCCAAAACTACTGTGTGTTATTATTGGAATGGTTCTGATTTTCTTACAGTTGTTTGCATCTCCATTATGCCATGCCAGCACACAAAACACTCCAAACGAGTCGTATTGATTTACTCAGATATTTCTTCCATGAAACACAATGTAATATGTAACAGGCTTTAATTTAATCTGCTTTCCTCGTAATGCTAACACAGTAGCAAGTAATCTGCTAGTGCAGCATCTGCCATTCTGCTCTTTTCACAGTTGTAAAACTCTGTGTACAAACACAATCCGTTGCCAGGTCAACTCCCATTTTTGCTTTGCTGCATTTTCGGTGAAAGTAACTGTTGCTGAACATTTAAGTGCTCCAAATCCAAAGTTATCCGCTAAGCTAACAACTCAGCTGGCACTGTTTGGAGTATACACAGAAACCCTGCTAACAGCTGCCAGTGTTTCAGAGGTGTGACTACAGGGTGAAACAGACATGTAAAACACATTAAGCAGAGTGAGATGCACAGATATTATAGATTAGCATTTTTTTTAAAATTACTTTTATTTTCAGTTCAGTTTCCAGAGTTGGTTTGTTAGTTACTTTACTTTCTATTAGTTTTACTGTTAGAGCATTTTTATGATGTCTATTTTATTTTAGTTAGTTTTGCAAATCCACAAAATCTTTGTAGGTTTTTCAAAAGTGCTTCAATTAACTAAAAAGTTTCACCACACCTAGTTTTAGTTTAAGTTCAGTTTTAGGTCACTATAATAACCTTAATGACATATGTTTAAGTTGTCCAAAAAATGCCCTCATGCCAACTTATTTTGGAATTTGTTTGAGTGACAGAGCAGATCCTGTTACTGAGAGCAGATTTGGAGGAAATATTAAATCTGGAAAAACGGGAATGTTTGCTGATTCTTGTTGTTAAAGCTCTTCCAGTAACTGTTACGTAAATAACACATCTGTAATGCTATTATGAACCATTTTAACAACCTGAAGGCTTTGCAATGATTAACATTCTTAATCTAGAAACGCTTGATATTATTAATCTAAGTGCTTATCATTCTGTTATATTCTAATGATAATAATGTCTATAATGCATTTATTAATACCTACCCTCTTGGCCTGCTCAGTGTTGAAAAAGAGATTTTTAATCTCAGTGATCATTTTCCTGGATAAATAATCCTTTTTCCTGCTTTTCAACATCACATCAAGTACTTATAAATGCTTTATCATGTATTAATTAATGCTTATTACAAGGACGTTACATTTGGTGCTAGCCAGTTTTTTATTATAACCCAGGGTTCTAGCCATAAATAAAATTTCAGCCCTGTGTGTGTGTGTGTGTGTGTGTGTTGGGGGGGGGGGGGGGTAATTAGCATTAGCTTGCCAGCTTGCTAATTCAGTGATGGTGAGCAGTTGGATAATATTAGTATGTATGTAATATTCTGTGATACTGGTTGGTCCTACGGGTCATTGAAGGTGCCTGAATCTGATTGGACCACATGACTTGATGACGACAGGGAGCATGGATCCCTCTAGTCTGTGTTATGATGCCCTGAAAATAAGATGCATGTTTACCTGCCACTATTGTTAATGAACATTCCTTAAGCAACACGTCACTGTTATTCTTGTGAGCCTATGAAGACATGAAACAAGACAAGCTCCTGAGATTTTATGTTTAATAGGAAGCCCAAAATTGTCCTTTGAGCTCCTTTGACCTCTACTTCTCCCTCAGTCGCTACTTTGTTGCTATTTTGCCCCGCAAAATCAAGCGTGAACAGGTCCACTGTGAGATCACCCGTGCACATTGTGAACGAAACCGGCCGTGCCCGGTGGTAGACTGCAAATTGCGGTGAAATAATATTATAGTGCAAGATGATCTCAGCATGGTGCAGTGCTGGGCAATCAGCTGCTGGCTAGAACCCTGATAACCTAAAACTATAATTTTCATATATATTGTTCTCAATTACAGTTCTAATATCTGAATTGGTCAAAATGGATAGATGAGATTCTTTAAAAAAATCTTAATTAAAAAAAATGCATGCATACGTTATAAGATGCTGGTTGGTATTAATCGGATGGTGGTTCCATGTATTTTTATGAGCAGCAGTTCAGAGAAGTAAACGACTTTGCAGTTCCAATATGAGCTTGTTACGCTCCGTATAACAACTTTGAAAAAAATAGAGTAGAATAACTCAATAAAAATTACATTTGGTGCTGTGTGGGCCATAGTCGCCACCTAATTATCCAAAAGAACTGCGAACGAGTCAGGTAAAGGAAACTGACTTTGTTCTGACAACTGAAACAATAAATATCATAAAGAGAGGTCTGCAACTCACCATATGAGTCATATGATTCCCCACTGTGTCCGTATTCATAGTAGTCATCTGAGCTGTAAAGACACAGAAAACAAAGACGAATGTCAGAGACAAACGTGGTGTATGAGGAAAATAATGCAATTATCAGCAAACAAATAGAGTGGCTTATTGTTCCTATAAGTGTACGACATCAAAGCGCAGTGCAATCACATCTTATTCATGCAGTGACAGCTAAGTTTTTTTTGTTGTTGTTTTTTTAAACACATATGTACTCTGTTGGAAATAAAAGTAAAAAAAAAAAAACTAAACAAAAAAACAAACAAGAGACAGTTTTCAATCACTCAAAAGTTCGACCACATTTGTGGTTCTGCAAGGCAATTTTCTCCACAAGCTTCCAGTTTCATATCACTGCATATGGAGATCTATGAGAGGTGGCAACTTTAATGAAAAATAAAAAGATGGGGAGGCAAGTTGCATGGCGGTTCATTTCTTGCTTATTTATTTATTTCTTTATTTGCGGCTGCCGGTGAGATGCTGACAGAACAATCCTGCGTCAGTATCATTCAGTAACAGTGCTATCATTCAAGAGAGGCAATTCATCATAAGGCTGCCACTGAGCCGACACCAGCCATCACAGCTGGGTCCTCTCCGCCTGCCTGTCAGTCAGTCTGTCAGCGACAGCAGCACCTCTCTGCTCTCCAGATTAGAGAGCTGAAAGCACCAGCCAAAGCCCCAACACACCACATCAACACTGTCTGACTGCTGAGGGCAAAGAGGTGACAGTAATGACACGCGAGAGTGGAAGTAACAAATTCTCGTTTTACTCTTGTTACTGTACTGGGGCAGCTTTTTGTGGCATTAACTAAAAAAAATCTAAGGTCCAGGAGGTTGAGACAGTCCACTCCTTTATCAAATTACAGCAGAGTTGGAAGTCTTCAAAGGAAATCAGGTTGCCATGGCCCCTGGGTCTTGGACCGAGGATTTCTGTAGTTTTGTGTTTCTAGTTAGACGGGGCTCATGTTTGTCTCTAGTTCTTTTTTTCTTAAATATTCTCTGGTGTTAGGCTTGGGATTCATAGCCTTTAGTTTTTGTGTGTTGTTTTGTGTTAATGTTCAAAGATGGTTTTTGGATTCTTGTGTTTAGTCCTGCTTCCACCATATTATTTTGTATCCTTTTGTAAAGTCTTAGTTATTTGTTTTATTATTTTATTATTAACGTGTCTCCTGTCCTGTTTCTCTCCCCTCAGCCCAACCAGTCGCGGCAGATGACTGACCCTCCCTGAGCCTGGTTCTGCTGGAGGTTTCTTTCTGTTAAAGAGTTTTTCCTTCCCACTGTCACCAAATGCTTGCTCATATTGGGTCTTTTGACTGTTGGGTTTTCTCTGTAATTATTGTAGGGTCTTTATCTTACAATATAAAGTGCCTTAAGGTGAGTGTTTGTTGTGATTTGTCGCTGTATAAATAAAATTGAATTGAATTTGTCCCCCTGTGCCTTTGGTTTAATTCTACTTCCCGATTGCCCTTTTGTGTACACACCAGTCAGTCATAACATTATGACCACCTGCCTAATATTATGTTGGTCCCCTTTTTGCTGTTAAAACAGCCCTGACCCATTGAGGCATGGAGTCCACTAGACCCCTGTAGGTGTGCTGTGGTATCTGCACCAAGGTGTTAGCAACAGGTCCTTTAGGTCCTGTCAGTTGTGAGGTGGGACCATCATGGATTGGACTTGTTAACAGTTGTCATGATGAAAAGATAATCAGTGTTATTCACTTCAGCAGTCAGTGGTCATAGTGTTACAGTATGACTGATCGGTGTATATAGTGCTGTCTTTATCCTTGTCAGAGCATCTGTTTACTTGCCCCATGTGTTTCCTTGTTCCTTGTTCCAGTAAATACAGTCTGTGGTTCTCTTTCGGACTTCATACCAGCCTAATAAAACAGCTCGCTTTTTGTTCAGCTTGCCTTCTGCATCTGCATTTTGTCCCCTCAAATTTAGCCTTTGTATGTATTCCAATTTGTAGGAAATCGAGCTTAATCCCCCCTAAAGTGCATGGAGAAAAAAGTTAATGCTGTGCTCGATGCTAAATCTTTGCTAAATGATGTCAGTTAAATGATGCCAGCAAGTTTTGCAGTTAACTTGCTGGCATTACTAGAACACTAAAGAGTCTATGTAAAAGATATGGACACTGTGATGTCACCCAGGATGGCTAGGTTCTTTAATAGACCATTAACACTAGAACCACTAAAGGGATCATTTTGACTCCTTTGGCATTTTAAAATCATATAACTCTGTTAAAATAAAACTCTATGAGCTCTTATTTCATGACTTTTTCTAAAATGGGTTTATTCATCATATAGTCAGTGAATGATGGTGTGGAGAGCTGGGCAGGTTGCTGGCTAAGCAGAGCACTGGGTGCACCCAGGCTGACCAAGCAGAGAGTCCAGAGTGTTGAGAACTAATCAGAACAAGTAAAGGGTGAAATCTGGAGCAGAGCACCCGAATCGAACATGTTTCAACCGATGAGGTGAAGGCCTGCAGAGTGGTCTGTGCACAATATTTATTAAAATGTGTTTTTTATTTTGTTGTAGCCAACAGTGTAGTCAATTTTAAAATGAAGGTAATGGCTGGTTCAGTCTTTTTCACAGTGAGCACTTTGATTTTATACTTTCTTTATTTTTATATTACTACATGTTATCCAAAATTCATGTTATTCCAAAATGTTTAACCTGTCCATAATCTTCTTCTTCTATAATAATTACATCTTTTTTAGATGTATTTGGTATTGCGTTGTATTTTGTACCCTTTGCTTAGATTTTAGAACCCACTAATAAACAATCTAAATCATTTGTAAAACTGATAAAACCCTAAAATTTAATCTTAAACCTTTATTTTGTGAAATGCTACTTATGATTTGAAAAATCAGATAAAAATAAGAAATAAACATCTTCATGAATGGGGATCAAAATGACCCCTCCCCTTACCCACCCAGCTCTTCTAAAAGGTGACGTGTGTTATTTTGTATGATTATATTCCCTGACTGCACGACGGGAGAGAACAATTTAACAACAACAAAGCAAAAAATTGCATAGTTTTAACACAATGTATTAATAGAGATGTTTATGATTCCAAATTTACTATTGTTGAAATTGGATGAAAAAAATGAGTACTTAGCTAGTCTGAAAGTAAGAAAACACTCAGGAAACAATGAAAACTGATCAAAAGTTAAATTTGTTAAGATATCTTTGTTGTCAATACAATGAAATTTAGTTGGAGCCATCCTCCAGGTGCCAAAATAATAAATACAACATAGAAATAAGGTTTATTTACAACTGAGTGCAGTGTGCTAAAATGGTGCAGTGGATGTGCAAGGAGACTGTCTGTTGGGTTTGATATGGTCAGTGTTCAGTAAGGTTACGGCTCTGTGGTAAAAGCTGTTATTCAGTCTTGAGGTCTGGGCGTACAGTGTCCTGTAACACCTCCCAGAAGGCAGAGGGGTGAAGAGGCAGTGTCCAGGATGTGTGATGTGACCCGCCTGGTGCAGTGGGGAGCTGGGTGCCGGTGATCCTCTGAGCAGTCTTGATGATGCGCTGGAGAGCTTACTGAGCTCACTGAGTACCATACTGAGATACAGTATGTGAGGATGGACTCGATGGCTGACCTGTAGAAGCTCACCAGCAGCTGTTGTGGGAGTTGCACTCTCTTCAAGCACCTCAGGAAGTGAAACCTCTGGAGACCTTTCTTGACTGTCGCTGTGGTGTTGACGGTCCAGGTCATGTCGTGGCTGATGTTGACCCCGAGGTACTTGATGCTCTGCATGACCTCCACTCTCTCGCCACTGATGGTGATCAGGCGATGGACGAGGGGCGTCAGTCTCCTGAAGTTCAGGATCAGCTCCTTCGTCTTTGTTCTCCAGTTCTCCTGGTTCTCGACCTCTGTTCTGTAGGCAGCCTCATCGCTGGATGTAATCCTGCCTACCGCAATGGTGTCGTCTGCAAACTTTATGATAGTGTTGGTCTCATGGGTGGGTTTGCAGTCTTGTGTGTAGAGGAAGAAGGGGAAGGGGCTTAACACACAGCCCTGTGGTGTGTCGGTGTTCAGGGTGAAGCTGGAAGAGACCCGCTCCCCCATGCGCACAGTCTGTGGTCTGCTGCTGAGGAAGTCCAGGACCCAGCTGCTCAGGTGTGTGTTGAGGCCCAGGAGGTCCAGCTTGCCTGCTTGGTCGTGAGCTTATGGGGTGAGTGGGTGGGTGGGTGGGGGGGTAGTGTCGAAGGCGGAGCTATAAGCAATGAATAGCATCCGCACATAGCTATCTTGCTGGTCTAGGTGGGTCAGGGCAGAGTGGAGGGCCAGTGACACAGCATCCTTGGTTGACCTGTTTGCCCTGTAGGCAAACTGGTGAGGTCCAAAGAGGGGGATGCTGTTCTTCAAGTGACCCAGGATGAGTTGCTCGAAGCACTTCATCAACACCGGTGTCAGGGCCACTGGCTGAAAGTCATTGAGAGACCTGATGGTTGATTGTTTCTACACAGGCATGATTGTCACTGATTTGAGGCCTGCTGCAGGGAGATGTTAAACAGGTCTGTGAGCATTGCTGTCAGCTCCCCTGCGCAGTGCTTCAGAACCCGTCCTGGTACTCCATCAGGTCCAGTAGCCTTTTTGGGGTTGATGTGCTGCAGGGTTCCTCTCACCTCTTCTTGTTTTGTAGATTGTCAGCACAATCAAACCTGGCAAAGAAGTGGTTCAGGTCGTCTGGGAGGCTAGAGTGGGTGGAGCTGGCGTGGGTGCTGTTGTAGCTGGTGATGCCTGGAAAATGTTTACAGATGTCAGAGCAGAGGGCCATTTTCCCATAAACGTCTATGGGATTGGGAGCCTTTTTGCAACCAACCACAGGGACTGCCCCCAGTGGCCAGTTTGAAGAATGCAGGTTTAGGCACCTCTGTACTTACTTGATCCAGAATCTATGTCCATCTTTTATACTGTCTATGGGATAAACATTGCTCTGGTTGGGTGGTTATATGTTAGTGTACCCTGACACAACCAACTTACAACTACTCATTTTCTTTATTAAAGTAATCGCTGATTAGCAGGGTTTCCATCTACTTATGCCAGGTTTCCATTAGTACCTACTCAGCGCGGGTTGACTCGACTCGGCACAACTCACCACGGTCTTGTTTTGTTTCCATTGGAACTGAGTACCACCGCAGTGTGGGTGGAGGCGACATAGCAGTGCAGGTAGTAATCTCTTGACATAATTTGTATGCGGCTCAAAACACAACACAACAGTAGATGAGATAGAGGCAAGCTGACATAGCTAATGCTAGTTTAATATCATCATCATGCATAAGTCCCCCGTACAATGTTTTAATGGATGAAGGTTATCATTAAGTATTAACCCTATACCACTGAACATGTCATAATTGACTCATTGTACTTCAAAAGTGCCGCCGTTCTGTACTTCCGGCAACAATTATCACAATAACCCTATGTTGGTTGTAAAGTGCAGTTTCTCAGTTTTCAGAAACCGTTTAAATGTTTTTGATAGGACAAACGGTCGCATAATTACGGTAATTAAAAGTTACTATGATCAGCCGTTTTAACCAGCTGTTCGCGGTTATTGGGGCAGGTAACGTTTGCTTCAGCCGCGATCGCCCGGGAGTATAGGGTTATAATATGTATGCTGTGTGCGTGGTTCAGATGGCTCTCATGTTGCAAAACTACCGCTGCAAACTGTTGGGATGGGCATTCAACTGGTGCTTTGTGTGCCTCCATTTACTTGCTGTCGGGTTTTAAAAATGGCACGCTTAATTCTGCTGAAGGAGTCTAGTGACAACACTCCCTGGCCAATCAGTGGAATGCTGTTCTTCCGCATCACATTTTCGGATTGCCTCGTATCGCTTGGAACCTCGGCTGAGTGAGTACAAAAAAAGTACCTGGTACTAATGGAAACACCTTCAAACTACACGGAGTCGAGTGGAGCCGTGCTGAGTAGGAACTAAGTTTAGTTTCCATCTTGCTTGTTTACAGCTTCCTGTCACAGAGGGAGACGAGTGCTGCCGTCTGTGGGGAAGCCCAGGCATGGCTGTGCAGCATCTTACACTCAACAGTTAACTAATACATTAGTATTTATACTGCTTACTAGCACTATAACAATGCCCAGTCGACTAGTAATGATAGTAAAATATCCAATCTGATTGGCTCTGCAGTTTTTTACTTCAACAATTTTTTCTAGAATGACAAACAAAAATGACTAAATGGGGATGCAGAGAAGCATCATTTTAAGAGCACTGTAGTGGCTCAATGAGACATGAAACGGCTCCCTAAAGAGAGTTGTGCCTTAAGTCAGGCTTAGCATAAATTTTAAACAGTTTATTATTCATCTACAAACAATGCCAAGCCAGCAGGGGCAAACAAGGCAATTCGCCTGCACTAATGTTGTCTTCCTTTAAGAAGCGAGGCCAGCCGCCATGGTTTCCAGCTAGCCCTCATGGCTGAGGCAACACCATGCATCTGCCACGGATGTCAAGTCACTGGAATATCTACCGAGAGGGAGAGACACACAACAACCGAATGCATTTTTTTTTTTTTTTTGGCTCATCATGTTGTGTATCCTGAGACAAGACCTGACAGGCAACCCAGTAATTAGATTTTACTCTTTGCTAAAATGAGTTCTAGAGAGGTTGCTATCAAACATCATTTTATGACTGATGGAAAATCAATTTGCCCCAATTCACCGGTGATTGCAGACTTATTGTTTAGTATATGAAATGCCAGGTTTTTTTTTTTTGGTTTTTTTTTTTTACTACTGTCATTTTTATATTAAGCAATAAAAAAACCATAAAAAATACCACAAACCAGGATGTTGCATAACACAACTGAAACCCTTCTTCATCACAAAAAAAGCAGCAAATAAAAACAAACTCGTGTGAGCTAAGAGTCCTGCAAAAAGGAAAAAAAAATTCATTTAACTCTTAAAGTTTCTATGTTGCTAATGGTAGAAAGCACATTTAGTAGGATGCACTGCGCTGAAAGCTGCCAGTGTAGACCTGCTCTTTGCACAAAGGAGAGCAGTACAACAGGAGCTGTTAGGCTCCTCTAATTTCTGAGGTGACATTTTGTCAATATCGCTACACCGCTTCTCTCCTTAGTTACCGTCTCCCCTCAGTTATACTGACCAGAGTCCTGAGACGCATCCTGAAGGTCAAAGATTTTGATAAAAATCTCCTTCATAAAGCCAAACACTCAGAATCATCTGATGTCCTGCAGCACATTAAGCATTTTTATCTTTTACTTAACAGGACCCATTATACTCCTTTCTAAGCCCATGTTTAAGAATAAGGACTCAGAATCACTGTTCCAAATACTCGTGTCTGAAACCTGCCATTTTTTTTCTTTAAGTCAACTTTCTTCTCAGTGGCAAAGAAAAACATCTAAACAGCAGCAGCTCAGATTAGTGTTTAATATTAAGTTTTAGGGGGTTAATTAGTTATTTCTACAACTGATTTAGATTATTTCATTACAGATCATAAAATATATCAGAATTCAGTAATGGACAAAGGATAGTTGACACATCTAAATAATTTTCACCCGACCTGCAGCCTCTCTCTCATCCATCGTCAGCACTGCTCCGCCTCAGTCTGCAGCCCTCCTCAGCTCCGCTCCTGAGGCCTGAAACCCATCCGATTCAGCTGCTCTGCTCTGGATTTCACCCTTTATTTGCTTGGTTCTCCACACTCTGGACTCTCTGCTCAGTTCATCTATGGTTACCCCGCTGCCATGCACAGCCAGCAACCGGGCAAGTTCTCCATGTGTCCAGTCACACTGCCCCACTCTGCTCTGCCCATCAATATCCCATCCACGAGCCGTTCAGCCCTGCAATGGTTATTAATCTTTTATCTAACTACAGTCCTGTATACTGTATATTTATGTATCAATCAATATTTGAACTCAGTAACCAAACAAATGTAGCCCACTCTCTTCTGTGCTCCTTCCTCCTCCATCTTCTAAATTCATTGAAGTTTATTGCTCATTCTAGGACTGGGTACCTTTCACATTTGAAACAGTACCAGTACCTGGACTTCGGTACTGGTACCCAGCGATACCTTTTTTTTTTAACTTTACTTGCTCTGAAATAATAAATTAAAAATATTCTCTTAAAAAAAAAAATCCATACTTCTTAAGTGAAATATTTTGTTATTTTTTTAAAAAACATTTTACACACTCAACAAAATAAAAGAAAATAAAGTTTTTCTTCAGAAAGCCTCATCTTTTCAAGCGGTTGTTGCATCTTTCTCTGTATAACCTGGGAATCCCTGAGCACCTGTACTGATATATCATTGAAAATATGGTGAAAATTAACATGATCATGCACTCATATCTTAATGGAGACTAACTGAAACAATCCTTTTGGTGCACACCGCAGTTTGTGAGAGCAACAGCAGCAAGCAAACCCTAAAAAATCACTGTGCTGCCCCTACTGTACATATGTCTATACAGAGTTATTATAAAAGGTGAAACTTAAGGTATGAGACACAAAGGAAGGGAAATACAGTGTAAATTTACCATCATTACCTCAAATTGGAAGTGCACAGCTGGAGGTATTAACACAAGAATGAGATGAAGTACCTGGGGGTAGATCTCAGTCGAGATATCACCCTGTCATAGGTGTAAAAGTGCTTTGACTTTCTTAATAGGACAGCTTTTGATTTGACATTCATTAGCAGACGGCGTCTGCTGCTTTGTGTGTCCCCAGACTTCACTGGCCCCGAAAAGAAAAAAAAGAAAAAGAGCCCATCTGTCTAAAGCACAAGCATGAACCCTGAGAGGCAAAAACAACACCTATTAGATAAGTGTGTCTCTTTGTCTCATTGATCAGGCATCTGAATCTAGGCCTGCATTTCCACTGGTAAAGACCCTTCTTCTCTAACACATCTGTCATCTCTCTAAATGCTTCATCTTAAGCACTGATGCTGCTGTTCCTGGGCACCATGAAACAGATGGCAGTGTTAAATCTGAATGATGTAGTACACGTCCCTTGTGGACTTTGTTTTCTTCCATCGCCATTAGTCTTCCAGCCTGCTGTGATAAATTTGAGGAAATCTAGTAGGACATTACAAGGGGCTGTAAAGATAAAACGTCAGTGGTCTGATGTGGAGGGAGGCTGCGTTTCTACCGTTAGCCTACTTCCTGCATATTGCACACTTTAACTGATCATGACTGTGTCTCCTTAAGCAGAAAGTGCTTCCTCGATGCTTCTTGTGTAATCATGTTTTTCATTCATTCTTGGCACAAGGTTGAAAAGTAAAACGCTGATGAAAAATGTCTTTCACTGAACGCTCTGATTATACTGGCTCAGTGATTTTCACAGACAACACCACAATGAAAATAGACGGGCAGAAAGAAAGCGGAACAACCTTCTTTTTTTTTTTTTCCACCATTTTGTGTGAAATGAGGCTCACGTAATTTCAAATGAAAACCTTCGTTATGGATACACTGGTGATTGCTCAGCGTGGTGACTGATTGCAAAGCCATCTCCACTGCTGACCCCCTGCCGCAGAGTCACAAAGAGGGTCAAAATGTCCTACGGCAAAGATTTGACTTTCCAAATAAGTCCTCTTTTTGGTTTTTGAGCAGGGAATTTTTATTACTTTGCCTCTTTTTTGGAAACTACAAGAAGTCTTCCTCCAAGGGAAACACTGCTCCAGTCAAGTCAGGTACTGTGGTCTTTAAAATTCAGCATGTTTTGGATGTTACGTTCTGAGCATCTGGAATCTGTGAAAGACTTTGTCTTATTTATGGGGTATTAAATTTACAACATGTGACTTTTGGTCTTGAGACGTAGAGTACTGTAAATCCCACCGTCCTTTCCTTCAGAAGGTGTAATTCCCACCACATCACCCGTCACTTATCTTGACAAGCTGCCTACCTCGGAAACAGCATTAGGTACCCAGCATCTGTGACGCCACCACAGGCGTTTCAGAAGCAGACCGCTAAGGCAGCCTGCACTAAGAATAAAAAAGAAAACACAAGTATTCCTGTTTTACTGACTGTCTGCCTTAGGCCTCTGACACAACACGACATCAAAGTAGTAGCAGTGACGAAGTCTGAATGATCAAACACCTTGAGTCACTCCGTGCAGTTAAACACACTGTAAAGACTGTAGGCGAGACCAAGTGGCTGCTGACACGCGTATCATTCTGGGCCTTTGCGAAAGCATGAGTTGCTAAGCTTGAGTTGTCAGCCTGTGGTTCTCCTGTGTTGCAGGAAAAGTAAAGGAGGAAAAAAATTTAAAATGAATTCCACTAAATAACCAGAAACCTGCTGAACTCCTCTGTCTACTGTGGTCAAACACCTCATCCAAACACACAACAGAAACTGGCCGTGAGTTGCCATAGATGCTCAATTATGGCCCAGTGACAGAAGATGTCCCACAGTAAGCGGCCTTTAGCTGGAAATCTATGACCTTTGAAAAAATACTTTTATTCCCATCATTTTTTAGCTGCGCTATCGGCACGGCTAACGGCCGTCTCTGCATTAGCCGCTCGGTCCACCACTTTGTTCTAGGCTGAAATACCTCAACAATTAACAGCAGATCACTGTTATTTTCTCTGTTCATGGTTCTCATTAAATATGGACCATTTGTGAAATTCTGGGCTGATTGGCCTTTAAAATCTTCTGGCTTCTTTAAACTCTTGATCACACTGTTCAAATAAGCACAAACTCAATGATACACATTTAGGAAACTTGATCTTATATTACACAACAGATAAATATCGACTGATGCTGGGCTGATAAATCACTACATTACTAGTTCTCAGAAGATGAAACCTGGCTGCAGCCCTGACATCTTGTATAATTCTGCACACTTGTCAGACAAAATAGAAATTTCCATCTAGAAAGACAGAAATTGTATTTTTTTTTTGCTACTGGATCAGTGCCACATGGTTTACTGTAATCCTGTGAGTATGTTAGCATTGCAAACGTTAGCAAGTAGCTCAAACTAATGCAAAAAGCTAAAATAATATAGAATAATTATAATGCTAATGTATAGGCCTACTGGATACATTTTCATTAGCTTTTTTGGCTGGAGCAGTTCTCCAGGCCACAGACTTCCTATCATATACTGATGTGGATGCACTGCCATAAAAACATATTTTATAGCAGGAATTGTATGCTGCTGCTCTTATGCTGTAATAATAATCACATAAGCATACTTGTGTATTATTAAAGCAGGGTACACTTTAGGCCAGGCCTACGTGGTGATTAACAAGTTGCTACCCTGCAACATGGCTTGTTGTCATATTTGTCCAGCGCTGATAAGAAAATGCTCGGCGGGAGGGGGTGGGCATGCATCTTTGATATACAGTCTATGGGTCTGACCCATTTAGTGTTTGTTGTGATCTTTTTGTATTGTTTGCCCAACCACCCTCATAATTACTTGCTGCACGTTCCTGATGAAGCTTGTTTTGGGGTTATTTTTTAAGTAGTGCCCTGAAACTACTTAATAAACACTTTTCCTGTGTTCCACTTCCTGTCCGTCTCTTGTCTAAGAGTTGCTGTTGTTCCTCTGGGATGCGTCTGCCCTTTAAAGCATTGTCACAGAGCTTTCCTTGTGCCCACGGGCTTCTGGATCCATCCTACAATGTAGCATACTAAAGCAAGGTGCAAGGGAAGGTGCGAGGTGTCAGCAGGAGGAAGTCTCTGAGGTGTCACATATGAAATAATACTTTGATCACCCCCGAGCTGCATGAAATCACCTCACCACGACCTTTCCAAGTGTCCGGCCGGTGCCGTGCCACAGCTGTCATCCTCCTCATTTCCCTACAGAGACGTCACCGCCTCTCCACTAATAAAATTAAAGACCCTCTCCTCACAAGTAGCCCCCCCTCCAGCCTCCTTGACCATAGAGCTTGATTGGTAGCAGAGTGCTGCAGTTTTCAATGACTCTCCAGAGATAAAGCTGCCTCTTCAAAAAATGATGATAGCTCAGTGCTCTGTGTAGTATAAACACGGTAAGAGGAGGCTGTGATCTGGGAGCTTGCGGACCGACAACCACGGCTGTCACGCTGAGGTAGCGTTTTGTGAGGTTCCCCGAGGCGTCAGCTCTCTTCTGAAAGATGTAAATGTCGTGAAATGTCTTCGGGGCATCTAAAAACAGCTTTTTAGCTCGAGTCTTATGTCTTAAGGTTGTGAGCGCCTTATTTGCCTTTCAAATTTAATTATGTCTAAATTACTCAGTTCTGGCTGTTCTGTATGACACAGAGTGTACAGTACAGTTACACAGGTTGTCTTGTTTCATTTGTCAGTGGCTACATTTTTTTTGTATGTGTGTGTCTTTGTAGACAGTAATGTGTGGAAGAACCCTTTTATACAAGTTAAACACAGAATCTTAAGATCTCTGTGACTGCAGGGCAATGTCACACAGAGAGATGTAAAACAAGTGAGTATATGCACGGGCACTCTGCATTTACACATAATGTTAATAAAACCACTGCGTGCAGATTTTTTTTTAAATGACTCTGAATATAGAATATATTTGTTTGTGGGGGAAATTTTTGAAAATGCCCTTTACGTGAGTACTCCTTTTTCTTAGAGCTCAAACAATTGGTTGATTAGTCATTTAACAGGTAGGTAACAGATACGTGACTACAGCAAACTGATTAAAAAATTCAACTAATCAAAAAGTGCTGTTAATTTTCAAGCATTAGCGCCAAAGATTCCACAGTTCCTCTTACTCAGTTATTGAGCTAATGCTACTTTTCTTTGTTATTTACTTTACGCTAAATATAAAAAGATTCCTGAATATTTTCAGGTGTTCAGCTGTTGATCAGACAAAATAAGGAAATTCCCGTCATCCTCTTGGACTCAGGTAAAGGGATATTCACAGACTTTTAGAGTTTTATAACCACTTACAAGTGTTGCAACTTTAAATCCATCCTGAAACAGCTCTGGGCTGTTATTTAAGGAGCTATTTTGAAGCATTATCTACTAATCTGATAAAAAGTGCTTAGTTAAGGTTTTAAGAAACCTTTTACCCTGGAAGATAAACTTATCCTACCACCTTTGCTGTTGCAAAATTCATATCAGGATTTTTTTGAGTACTATGGCTTTTTTTTTTTTTGAATGTGATTTTAAAAAACATAAGCCAATAGTTACCACATCAAAACCCTCAGAAATAAAGATTATAATCCTGAAGACATTTCTGTCCTTAATACTAGTTTACTCTGCTGCCACTAACAAAAATGATTAATGGAGACTGCGTGCTAACTGAATGAATTAATACTGTAAGTAGCCTTAACGTTTATTTAATTAAGTAGAGTTTTAGACAAACAGCTGCACTATAAATGCATAAATAAGAAGCTTTAGGCAAAACAATAATTTTTGCCAAAAAACGACTTAGGCCATTATTTTAGTGAGGTGACGGTATGGGAGATGCCTGAAGGGCACTTTGAAGAATGGCTCATTACTGGCAGCAGGGCTCCAACCAAAGATTGTCAAGTAAACATTTAATCCACAGAATTTTAGAAAACAGTGAATCATAACCAAATGTGAATGTTGCTTATTCTGATCAAAATTAAGATCCAAGAATATTTAAATAACTTATAATCCATCCATCCATCCATCCATTCACTTCCGCTTATCCTGGTCAGGGTCGCGGGGGGGCTGGAGCCTATCCCAGCTGTCATAGGGCGAGAGGCAGGGTACACCCTGAACAGGTCGCCAGCCTGTCACAGGGCCAACACAGAGAGACGAACAACCTTTCACACTCACATTCACACCTATGGGCAATTTAGATTAGCCAATTAACCTAACCCCAGTAAGTGCATGTCTTTGGAATGTGGGAGGAAACCGGAGTACCCGGAGGAAACCCACGCAAGCACAGGGAGAACATGCAAACTCCACACAGAGAGAGGGAGAGGCCTGGGCCAAGGTGGAATCGAACCCAGGCCTTCCAGATGGTATTCTATCTGTGAGGCAACAGTGCTAACCACTGCGCCACCGTGCTGCCATATAACTTATAATTTAGTGAGAAAAATGGTTTAATCAACGAGTGTGTATATAGTGGCAGTGCAAATCAATGTAATGAATTTCTACTCTGCTGAATCAATAGGTCTAAGTAAGATGAAGTCTTATAGGACTGGATATCATAACAAAACTGATCAGTCACATTTATTGCATCCACTACAGAAAAACATTTGAAGTTAACAAAGGTATCTGACGTAGCATTGCAATCAGTTTAAGAGGAGCAGCCTTTTAAAAACCCTCCTCTTTCTTTCCTTATGTGTTCACAAATTTGGCAGCGCTGTTTCTAGCATAAGGCCATCGGGGTAATACCATGACAGAGAGACTGTAAATTGTTCTGCTTGTTATCCTCCGGCAGCTGAAATCCTTCCACGCAATCGGAGCTCAGATTGGTGACTGGGAGCTCCTTAGGCTGTGAGAAACATTGTTAGGAGACTTCTTGTCCAGACACACACACACACACACACACACACACACACACACACACACACACACACACACACACACACACACACACACACATATATACACTCTGCTCATGGCCCTGCTGCAGCTGGGACCAGCTATGACTTTCTTCAAGGTGAAAATAATGCACCTTTGTCCACCACAAAGCTAAATAGGATTGTGACTGTGACGAGGGAGCTATGGCGTTCTGTCGCAGTTTTAATTGCAGAAGCAGCAATTAAAGGTAACAAATATATCACTGGCTGTTATTTTTTTAGGGTATGTACACGTTTACTCTGGCAGGAAGGATATTTAGAACTATGGATAAACAAAGAGGACATACCACAAATTATATCCTGTGTTTATGGACAAACAATGAAATTTGATCTGTCCAAGACCACTTATCCCTGGCCCTGCATAAAGCTTCTGTTTCATGCATGCACAATATCAGCCTGCAGTAACTTCTGAGCCACATCCAGGGCACAGGACAAACAAATAAGAGAGGAAGTAAGTGCATCAGCTGTCTCTGGAGGCGCAGGCTTCTGTGTCTGAGCCCTATTAGTTGCTTCGTCTCCCTCCAGATAACAGACATGAAAATTTCTGAGTCCACCCAGCTTCCAGCCTCCAGCCTCTACTTGATGGACTCCATTTTTTTTTTTTCCTCCTGTGCTGCCACCAAAACACTCCCACCATTATTCACAGGGCTGCTTTTAAAACAAATAGCCTCAGACTCCTGAGGCGGACCAGCGCTTCCCCCAGCAAGCATGTGTACACCCAGCCGCCAACATTTCAAGATCCAAACCTCGGTCGGTGCGCATTGGAGATGCAGTGTGTGTGTGTGTGTGTGTGAGCGCAAAAAAAAAAGAAAAAAGAGAGAGCACGATATCACAAAAGATGGATGAAGCCGAGGTGACATACATCCTGACACCTCTACAAAAGAAAACATCGACCACCCTACTCACAAAAGCCAGGAGACAGAATAATGCTTTTTTTTGTTCTCTCTGACTGATTTCCTTTTTTGCCCCAGCTGCCGCCAATTCAATCCAATTTTTGACACCCTAAATGTGGCAACAATCATTCTTTCTTTGAAGTGGCACAGGCAGGCCTACATAAATGTAGTGCATTGTGTGCTGATAAAATACAGTGGAAGACCAAAGTGAAAGCCTTTGACCTTGTGTGGCTTGGAAAGTGTGATAGCCGCCTGGATATAAGAAAATCAATATTCTACATTTAGCTGTTCGGGACCCTATGTTAAATGGAGCAGCACACCACAAAGACTGTTTATTTCACAGTGAAACATTGAGGGAAATGCACCTTTAGTCAGATTTTTTTATTTTTTATTAAGATGATTAAAGCATAGATAATATGTTTATCGCAAAGAGCTTGAATGAATTCCTTAGAGCAAACTGTAATTACGTCACTGAGGCTGCGGAGGGAGGTTTATTTTAAGCTCTTAGATTCAAAGATTAGATTCTTACTAACAGCTAGGCCCAGACTTTTTAAATCTTCAACACCTGCCTAATTGTATTTTTGGCTTAAGTTGAACTGCGACATTGTGTTTTCTGAGAATATCTTAAAGGACGACTCAAAGGTCAATGAAAACATTTCACACTTTGCAAAAGGCTTCATTAACAGCAAGCATCCTTCTGAGCCTCAAACAGGACAGAACAGCATAGATGACTCCTAACAGCATGCACGCCATAATCCAGCTGCTCACAACCCGCAAGACTTTGTTAGCTCGTATCCTCATTCCCTACTTAAGGCCAAATACCCAGAATGCAGTGAACTCGCTGCCCTTGTATGCGGCTCCTATAACTTCTTTTTTTATACTTTAAGAGGTGTAAACACAACTCGTTGCACATTAAACTGCTTTTTGATTCAGCGCACTCACTCAAGCTGTTAAGATAAATGTCATTTTCAAGTTTCTGCCCTAGTATGAACTCTAAAGCGCAAGATAACATACAGCAAATTCAAGCTGCATAAAAAAGCATCAGTTTTTCATGTATCCTTTGAAAAGGGGCGCTGTTTCAGCTTTATGGTCATTTTGCAGAATGCAGTCGTACTGTACTGTGTTAATGTTTTAGCCTATCGTCAATACCAGCTTTGTTTCTTTTATTCTGGGAGAGAACTTTGAGTTTTTTTGGCAAATAAAAGGTTGCAAATGTTTTGCTCAAATATACATAGAAGAAGAGAGATTGTCACTCTGTTGCTTTTTTTTATTTGTTTCAAACCAACAGTCACGTTTTCTTTGTGCGACGGCTGTTTCACATTCTTGACCCAGTAACGCCAAGTGTGTCATATTTGATACAAAGCTAAACCCAAAGCCTGATCCTGCTCTAAGCTTGGACTCGCTCATTCAGGAGATGCTCCTGTGTATACTCTGGGGACAGTTTGAGGACTACCCCCTAACTTGCAGATAGTGTATTACAGTTATGATAACACATCCTTAAGTGTACATTATCTCAATAAAGAGCTCAGTGCCTCATATATTAAAACATGTTGTTGGAAGTTGCACGTTTACACATAAATCCTTGGAATAAATACACAATACTGATGACACTTTTGGTTAAAAAGCAGAACTTACTTTTGTCCTTGATTACTGTAATTGTTGTCATACGATTCATATCCCTGGTCGTCATAAGCTGTTCCGTAGCCGTCGTCATATTCCTGTAGTTCAGAAGCAGACAAAATTTTACACGGTTAGATGAACCTCAACGCAGAAAGAAATCAAGCAAACATTTTGACATTGATAAGATGTTGATATGACAAGCTGTTCAACATCACACCTGCTGAAATGTAGAGCGATGAGGTTGAGAAAACATACAGTATGATTAATAAATGCTGCTGTGTTGTGCTGTTTGTTTAGCTTGTGATTAAATACCTTTCTGACGCTGGCGAACAACAACATGTGTCGCTTTAAATCTCATCTCTTACTAAGAGCGACTTTTTCGTTTGCAATTCAGTGCATCAAAGCTTTCAACACACATATAGGTCAAAAAGCTTTATCTGCTGCTGTTGGAAGTCCATATGCGGCGGCACCATTAGAGCAGCAACTGCAGCCCTGCCCTTGTCTCTGTGTCAACTGACTGACAGTGGGATGCAAAGAGTTGCTGTGGCTATGTTTCATCAGCACCTCAAAGGATGAGCCTTGAACATCTGTTTATACTCCAGCAATCTGCACCCCTCCCACCCCCGCACTCTACCCAGGCCCCCGCCAAGAGGAACATCAAAGAGAACCAGTGCCGCACCCGTCCTAATTTGGGATAAATGGGACTTATGTTCCACAAAAGGCGTCGACCCCTAGCGACACATCTCTCATCCCCCACACGCTTCTTGGCTAATTCCATCTGCCCCTTATTTGCATGCTTGAAACGAATGTCTGTAAGATTTAGCACCAGAAGAAAATGCTCATCACATCCATGTTATTATTAAAAACTTAAATCCTGATTAGAAACATGCATTTGCCAAATGACAGCACTTGAATTGACTCTTTTATCTTTAATCCTTCAGACACGAAGTGAAGTGAAGGAACTACATGTGACTTCCAATAAAGCGACCCGGATGTAAAAAGACTTCCCTGTTTCTGGGTAAAATATGAGACACGGAGTTGTTTTCTTAAACTGTGGTGGAAATGTTGCAGCTGGATTTTAGGAATATGCTGAAACCTCTTCGTCATCCCACCCTTTTGAAGACTCGAAATGGTGATTTTAATATTCGTATTTGTAATCAAGGTGGCACGGTGCATGGTGGTTAGCACTGTTGCCTCACAGCTAGATGGTCTGGGTTCAAATCCACCTTGGCCTGGGCCTTTCTATGTGGAGTTTGCATGGGTTTTCTCCAGGTACCCCAGTTTCCTCCCACAGTCCAAACACATGCAGTTACTGGGGTTAAGTTGTTTCATGTTTCTCAATTTCCCACAGGTATGATTGTGAGTGTTAGCCCTGCAACAGGCTGGTGACCTGTACAGGGTGTTCCCCGCCCTATGACTGCTGGGATAGGCGACCCTGAATAAGCGGAAGAGGATGGATGGATATCTAATCCTACTGACAGAAGAACTTATTGCTAAGTTTGAGTATTACTTCTACTTCTTAGTATTACTTCTATTAATATTTTGGATGTATTTTTGTGTTTTCTTTGATGGGCTGATCACCCAGTCATCCAAGCCAGATCTAAATCTATCTAAAAGAGGTATTTCAATGAAAACACAAGTATTTTATTTTGCATAACAGAAACTGCGGGAAAGCTGAGCATAAATGGAGAAAACCCAAGCTTCAGATTGATTGACATTTTTAAAGGGAGTCCTGGTAACTACAACCTGCAGGTAACAGTGTTGGAGCATTTGTTAGTTTATCTACAACAGTAAAAAGAGTATTAAAGTGCCTTGAGGTGACTGTTGTGATTTGGCGCTATATAAATAAAATTGAATTGACTATTGTTAGTGTTTGGATTAATAAAATCAGAGAAATAGGTTGTCTGCCTATATGTACCTCAGTTATCTCCATAGTTTGTCTCAACCATGAGTTTTCTTAAAACTACTTTCAGCAGCTTAGCCCCCGAGGTCTTGAACACTGTGAAGGGTTTTCTCCTTTCTGGTATTTTCTCTGCATCATTAAAGACTGCGGCTGTCAAACCCCTGTTGAAAAATTGAAATTTGGTTCCTGCTGTCAATTCTTGGGCCCCTCTTGCTTAATCTGCATATGCTTCCTCTGAGTGACATCAGCAATACAACGTGGCTTATCACAGCTATGCAGACGATACACACATTTATTTGGCTCTCTCACCTATTTTGATCCTATGGACTCACTATGTTTGTGCCTTTAAGAAATAAAACCAGCATGCAAAAAATTTTTCCTTCAATTAAACAGAGACAAAATTAAGATTATCCTGTTTGGAAACAAAAACTACAACTTAGGTCACACCTTGAATCTAGGGCTCCAAAGACCTCAACCCATGTGAAAAATCTTAGTGTAATTATGGACGGGGACGTTAGTTTCACTGACCATCTTAGGGCTATAACTAAATCAGCTTTTTGGGATCTCAGAAATATAGCTAAATTTTTTAATTCTATGGAAAGCACCCTGAATGACTAGCAAATAAACTAGACCGGCCTTGCCTTGCCTTGTTTTTTTGTTTGTGTGCATGTAGAAGGACTGCTGATTTCTGTCTTTGTGAATTCTTGAGGTAGCTTTAAGGGAATTAAAGTCCCTTCTGACATTTCTAATTTCAGAGTTACAAGGGCTTTTGCAACATCAACAATTTCTCATGGGAATGCGAGGGCTAAGTTTAGTCAACAACTGTACTTTCTATGTATGAACCCTTTTGAACCCACTTCAAAATCAGAGGCTCTCAAAAGGCAGTGCAATTTTGTCAAAAGCTATGTAATTAAAAGCACTTTTCCACAGGCAGAGGAAACTGACGGCTTTCCTCTGCCTGAACCCCCCTTCTAAATAAAGTGGCAATAAAGGGATCAGGCTGGAAAAAATATTTAATTCATAACATTCACCAGGTCATTGGCAACCTGTCTAGGATTAGGTTTAGCTTAATGTCCGAATCTTTTCATAGAATTTTTACCTGCTTGGAACACTAAAATGGAAAGTTTGTGTGTCTGAAACAAAGCCCAACTCTCACTTTTGGAATCAGCATCTAGTGGTTGTTAGAGGAAGTGCAGGTTTTGGCAAAATGCCATAACTTTAATGTTGAAATGAGATCGGATTAAGTTGTTACATAAAATAGAGGAGAGCAGAAATAAAGGACCATCTCTGATAACAGCCTGCTTCAGAAAAGTCAGAAAAAAACTATCCAGTGGGAACTGGTGACATCACTAATTACTGACATCAGTCAACTGGCAACAACTGGATCTTTTATTATGAATTAAGACTAGAAGCTTTACACACCAAAGACTACATGACTTTCTCTGACTCCGTGGTTTATTACGCTGCATCGGCCAAGGTGAGGAGAGAAGCATCTATTTTACATGCAGTTTCATTAAGTTGCTGATGTTTTTCTCTAAAGCAACCTACATTTTCCACCCACAAACTCAAGCATCAGGTTACCGACATTATCTGTGAATCATTAATCCTAGAACATTTAAAAGTATTAAAAGAAATTGAACAAAACACGGCAACATACCCTTTTCGTTCAAAGCCATAACTCAAGTGTTTGAAGCAGAAACAGCTTTAACTAAAAGACGACTGCAATTAGTGTGTGTGTTGCTATAAATGTCATCCCATTTGAATTTAAAATAATGTTGCTGTTTTTGTCAGAAAGATGTCTGTTTTTGTCTCATTACCCTGAGAACATCCCATTTCAATCTATTTAAAAGTTGACTGTGGTTTAAGGTCACTTTTGCAGGCTGGAATAAACAAGCGTGGTCATGAATATTGAGTGATGGAAATCTTAAGGAGGAGAACAAAAAGTAGACTCGGTTGTCAAATAAGATTCAGAGGAGATAATTCATGGATTTGACTTACACTTAAAACTAATACTTTTCTGCTGGACAGAGCAAACGTGCAAAGTTGGTTTCTAAAGACAGCTAACAAGGTGCACCATTTAATGCAGTGAAAAAAATGCAACCTTAACTGTTCAGTGTCTCAAATTAAATCAACAATCAACAGTAGTATAAAGAGAAGTAAACTTAATGAAATGTGGTACCTGGCTGCAGAGTTACATAAAATGATGTGGGGAAAAATACCACATCAGACATCTAGCTGTGGTTAAAGTTCGCTAGTTAATGACACAGAGCAACATCATGAAGTACCTGTACTGAAAAGGTGTGGTTGACTAAAAATAATGAGCTGCGTGTAGCCAGTCAACCAGCCACTGGCACAGTATAAGGATAAAATTGTTGGGCCACTTATAAATTGCATCTACATGAACTTGTATGACACCGCATTATAAATTCTTGGTGCCCGTTTTCTGGGAAAAGAGTGTCCGCTGGAATTTCTGCCTCCATCATCCAGAAGAGCATTTGTGAGGTCAGACTCTGACGCTGGACAAGAAGGCCTGGCTCGCAGTCTCCGTTCTAATTCATCCCAAAGGTGTTTGATGGGGTTGAAGTCAGGACTCTGTGCAGACCAGTCAAATTCTTCCACATGCAACCATGCTCATCTAACCATGCCTTTATGGACCTTGCTTTGTAAAGAGGCACATTCATGCTGGAACAGAAAAGGGCCATCCCCACACTGTTCTTGTAGAGTTGAAGCACAGAATTGTCTAAAATATCTTCATAAGCTGAAGCATTAAGATTTCCCTCAGTTAAAACTAAGGGGCCTGGGCCAATCCCAGAAAAACAACCCCATAGCATTACCCCTCCTCCCCTCAACACACCTGGAACAATGCAGTCATGCAGGTAATGTTCTCAGACTTCCATCAGTCCATCAGACTACCAGACAGTGAAACATGATTCTTCACTGCACAGAACACATTTCTGCTGCTGCAGAGTCCAGTGGTAGTGTGTTTTACATCACTCCATCAGATGCTTGGTATTGTGCTTGGTGATGTAAGGCTTGCATGCAGCTGCTCACCCATGCAAACCCATGCCATGAAGCTGCACAGTGAAGATTCTTTGTGCTGACGTTAATGCCATAGGAGGTTTGGAACTCTGCAGTTGCTGAGTCAGCAGAGCATTGGTGAGTTGCTCTGTAACTTTACGTTTTCTGCCACATTGTGGATGAGTTGCTGTGGTTCCTAGACGCTTCCACTATTTAATAAGCCCACTTACATTTGGTCGTGGAATAGATAGGACGGAAGGAATTTCACAAACTGACTTGCCAAAATGTTGGAAAACCTATTACAGCGTCTCACTCAGATTGAATGAGCTCTTTAGAATGACCCATTCTTTCACAAATGTTTGCAAAGGCAGCTGTTTGATATTATACACTTGTGGCAATGGGAATGATAACACCTGAATTGAAAGATTGAGAGGTGTGTCCCAATACTTTGTCCATATTGTGTATCATGAACTTTCATCACAGTTTAAAATGACCTAATTTCACATCTACAGTACAAGTTCCAGTTCACTGACGAGAGCTGCCAGGCTTCATATGACAAAGGAAATGGCTCTGCTAGTCCTTTACAATATCCACTTTTATTTGTTTTTAAACTGCATTGTAGAATTCCATTTCCTCCAGTATGAAGAATAATAACACAATGTTTGTCTATTTTCTAACACTAGTTATTGTAAAACAATAAAAAATGTCATTATTCTAGCCAAACTTTGCTTTTGTGGATTGTAGAATGATTTTTTTTTTTTTGCCCCAAAATAGCAAAATTTCACAGTTTTTTGGACACAAAACAGCAAACATAAATTCAAAAGACACAAAGATTTATTTTTGAAACTTTCGAAACAAATTTTTAAAATGAAAAATGAGCAGTTTTTCTTGATTTATGTGAATACAACAAATCACTTGCACATATGATCCCCCAAATGTAGTCTCCCATCATGTTTTCACTGACAGATCCCTGATATCTGTGTTCAGTGTATGTTATATCTTGGTGGAAGAAAAGAGAAGACAGTTTGAAAAAAGGTTAAAACCTAAATGAAAACCACTAGTAAGCTGGCATCATGTGGGAAAATGACAAAGACATGCTATATATATATATATATATATATAATACTTTGTTTTACTATTTTGTTTTAGCTCCTTGTGTCAAACTTGTATTATATTCATACAATAGGGACACCTTCATCTTTTCATGTTTAATTACTTTGTATGTGCTCTGTATTGATTTCATATCTTGTGGCTGTCCCATGCCTTTTCCCTTTATTTGTATGTGTAGTAGCAACATGTATCAATTTCCTTATATAGAATAAGCATGAAATTGGAAGACTGAGTTGGTAAATGGAATATATGATATGAAGCTTTTTATTAAAATAACCTTACAATTTCATTCACCTCTTAACAGATAAACACACACCCACATTACAGATGTAATCCTCCTCTTCTAACAATAAATAAATGGTTCTCTAACAAATTATATACTGCTGTGGAGTACAGCCTATCCAAGATGTTTTTGCTTCACTTTTTGGTGAGTGTAATTCTAGTAATTTGTCAGTTAATTAGCACTAAATAGCAGATTTGTGTGTATGTACAGTACCAGTCAAATCCAGAGTTACCTGAGATAATGGTTGTAAATTAGGACTTTATTATTAGGGCTTAACTGGCTTAAATGTTCAGAAACATTATGTTGTATTGACAAAAACAATTTCAGTTTGGAAATAGTTAGTTACAAAAATCCACAGTGACTGAAGCAGCCCTGCATTCCCCAATGGCAAAATAGCAAACTGCAAATACCCAACTTAAATCTATTAGGAGGCACATCTACAATTACAATACAGCCTGATGAGTTTTGGCAAATTAAATTGTAGTGCTTTATTTGTCTATTAATTACCACTAATGAGCAGGTACTGTACCCATAAGGTTTATGAGATTGCTGGCAAGCCTTGTTATGACTTAACTTCCTCTGGTCTAAATAAAAATTCCAATATGGCAGGGGCCAAAATTGTAAGCAGAGATTTCAAAATGTCCATTTTTCTATACAGTCTATGATGCACAAAGCAGTCTTTAACCATAGCAGATGCAGAGCAAGCACAGTGGGTGCAGGGCTGGTAGACACTTTAATTAGTTTTCAGCACCAGCCATTACTGCTAAGTCCTCATCTCGTCTCACTGGTGACTCTATCTAGGTGCTGTCCACTCACATTGGATAACGCTGACTGGTATTAAGGGCCACATTAAACTTTAACAATGGCATGTTATTGCCATTTATTAGAGCAGCTACTCTATAATTGAGTTACAAGAAGGCTGAGAGGGGAAACATGCCTGTTTTATAAATCACAGTGGCACATTTAAAATGATCCTTTTTACAGGTGTCTGTCACATAGAAAGCATTTTAAAAAATGGAGCACAGACTGTGATGATGGTTTTAGTGAAGCGATTATAATATCTGATGTGTTTGTACTGATATACCATTTACTCAAAATACCTTCCGGAGCACAATAGCACGACAATACAGCAACAGAGCCGTGTTTCCAGCACTAAACAGGATTAGTGTGACAGTGAGACGTTGAAAGGGGCTGGGGAGGGTGGAAGTGTGTGTGTGTGTGTGTGTGTGTGTGGGGGGGGGGGGGGGGGGGGGGGGGGTTGCAGAGACAGATAGGAGAGAGGGAGAGCAGCTCCTAAGTGAGTCTTTCATTTGAATGCTAGTGGATGGCTGAGAGGCGTGTTGTCAAAAGATAAGGACTGGCCTCTGAGGCCGCCGAAGACTAACAGAGGGTCTGGCACTTCATGTTACAACAGCCATATCACAGCCGCTCCACAGTGCTCTACAATACCACTGTAACAGATAGGATGCCACTGACACCCAGCGCAGGCTTTTCAGGGGCTGGATTTATTCCAAGCAGTCTGTGCTAAATCCAAATGAGTTCAGCAGCATGCAGCCCTTGCATTATGAACTTTGTCGAGAAAGTGCAAGCACAACCATGGCCTGTGGCAAAAAGAAAAAATAAAACAAAAGGTGTCACAAAAGCAAACAACAAAGTGAGAAAATTAAGCAAATGAAAGAAGAAGGAAAGCTTTGTTGTTCCCAAGATGACTAAATTACGACACCATCTGTTCAAAGAAAAATGTCTCGCCTCCATGCAGCTGTGCCACACACTGGTCTTAACTTTTTAACGATGAAAGCAAAACAACACCCCGTGATATTGCTGCACGGAAAACAAATAAGCCAGTATTTGCAACCCTCGGTCATCTGTCTTGGTCAAAAATTTCTCAAAGTAGCTTTGTGTCATTTATTCAGCTTCTTCCTGCCAGCATATTTCAGAAAGCTGAACAGGCTGGAATTTGCTGGAGCTTTTCTGCTGCAGGGGTAGAAATACTACTCACGCTATCAGATTGAAGGTGCCAAAAAGTTGGCCTCATGCATCAAGTTGAAGTATCACTACCCCGTCGTACAGCTGACAAATGTCTTTCCTTCTATTATTTTAACACCTTTGGTTTTGATCTTGGCTTAGTTTTAAATGAATTCTGTTCACACCTGCTGCGTATTATCTAGGGAATTCATGCCATCAATAAATTAGCCCTGAAGAAAAACATCTGCACAGTGTAATTCAGTCATCATTTTCATTTCTGATGCAACTTGACTGTACTTGCTTATGCAGAGCAGAGTCATGAAGGGCTGCATGGGAGTTACTTTTGTGCCTTTATTACCAAACCGAAGAGAATGAGTTTGCAACACAGACTGTATATTAAAGATGGACACAGCTACCATCTCAACAACTATCAATTTGGGATCCTCATCTAAAAGCCTCAATGACAGACTTTAATTGCCTCTATGACAGAGTTTTTGAGACAGAAATGTATTTTTTTAATTTAAATTTACATTTTCAAAATAAAACAATCAACCAACCAATCAAATTATCATATCAGAGCATGGAGTGCTAAGTTATCAGTTAAAGCTAGCGAGCTACATTTACAATCCATAACGCTGCAATGTGCATACACGCATATCTGCTATTTATTGCTAATTAACTGACAAATTACTAGAATTACACTCACCAAAAAGTAAAGCAAAAACATCTTGGATGGGCTGTACTCCACAGCAGGCTACATTATTTGTCAGATTATTCAGTAAAATGTTCCAAAAGGCACCAGCAGCCAAAGCACAGTGGGTGACTCAAATTTACAGAAGTGAGGCCTAACAGATACTAATCAGCTAATGCGCCCTGTGTCAGGACACTTATCAATAGAAGTGGCCATTTCCCTAGCTCCAATATCCAGTATGGATGAACTATAAATAATTCACACACCATAAAACTATTTAAAGAGGCCAAAACTCTTTGTACCAAGCATTAGCTTTTATATATATATATATATATATATTGCAAATAATATAATTATTCCTCAGTGCTGGGTGAGACCTAAGCACTTCTAAACTAGGGATGTTCCTGGTGACTAATTGAATGTTTGATGGCTCAGGTGACCCTGAACCATCCCTTAGTTATGCTGCTGTAGACTCAGGCTGCTCGGGGACTTCTCATTATGCACTGAACATTTCTTCTTCACTCCCATTTTTTCACTCTTCTTGTGTTTACACAGCATTGCATAACAGCAACTTTTGTCTACTCTCTCCCATACTTTGTGCTTTTTCTTTGCCCCCCCCCCCCCGCACTTTTTTGCCTCTTGTCTTTCCTTTTTACTCCCTAACCGGTCGCAGCAGATGACTTCCGCTCCCTGGGCCTGGTTCTGCTGGAGGTATCCCAGTGCTTGCTCATGGGTCTGATCCTTAGCATTTTCTCTCTAATATTGCAGGGTCTTTACCTTATATTATAAGGTGCCTTGAGCTGACTAGCTGCTTTATAAAAAATATGAAATTAATTGAAGAGAGAGAGATATTTTGCTACATGAGTAATAAAATTGTCCTGGTGGTGCTGAATGCAAAGTCAGGGAATTCTTCAGCCCCAGGGCAATAAGAATATCAAACTTTGTGGCAATACAATATCTTGAGGCATTTTCATCATGTTGCTAGCATAACTAAAATGGAAAAGGAAAAGAAAGCAATGATTTGCTCCACAAAAACAAATTACAGCTCCACATATAAAAAAAATAATGGAGGATTACTGAAATGTCTAATTTGCAGTAGAAATTAGAGATGACTCCCATTTGTGGGGAGATAAAAATAATTAAATTTTCTCTGTAATTAGTACAAATCACAGGTTTGCTCCCATGTGATTAGGATTCAATCTTATCTTCGTAACTGGTCTTGCCTGCCACGCCAGTTGGTTGCAGCTTCTTTGTTACTGTATCTAAAATATTTTCCTAACCATTACATCCAATTTAGATTAAAACTGCTACAAGGACAGTGAATTAGGGAACACAATTCAATTAACAATGCTTGGCTCTCAGCAGGACTCGACATGTGGAGAAGTGCCTGAGGGGGATGCTTTTTTTTTTTTTTTAATGCTACAGTAGTCAGCAAGGACTCACAATACTCAGAACGGATTACTGTTCCTGGAGGATTTAACATAAACAATACCAACCTACATGCATTGCACACTTCGTGGTCCTCTCACCCAAAGGAATTCAGCTACTGTGTGAACAGAAACAAACACAGTTTCACTCGCGTATAGCTCAAGCGTGGAAGTGATGTTCAGCTATTTTGGTTGGCCTCCTTGGATTTTGTTCCGTACTGGCAATGTTGGAACAAAAAGATATCATGCAGAGCCTCATTTCTGACATGGGAGTTACATCATGTCTAATTCTCCTCCAATGGGATTAGCAGCAGGTAAGACAGAAATCTCAATGCGCTTAATGAATTACATGAAATGAGATTTGGCTGCAATCATAGTAACCATTCAAGACGGATGGGGCAGCCAGGTCTGGATCATGGGATAATAACATTTCAGTGATTTTTTGTTTGGTAACAATTGGATTCAGTCATTTGATACTGATCCAAGCAGAAGCTTTGACAAAAGGTGGATTATGAAACCATAAAGCATCCAGACTGGGCATCATCAAGACAAAAATTACCAAGAGGTAATCGAGGTCTGGCTCTTTCTTCCTGAACAAGAGAGGAGAAGACGCCTCCAGCTGTACAAGCGTTCGGGCCTGTGGCGATGCCGAGCAGCAAAAAAGAGCACGACGGGAACGTGCATATGAGCGAAAGCTAAGAGGTGACAAATGAAGGCAACGAAACATCTCTTTGTCATTTCACTGATGAATACAACAGCCTATTTGTCAGCAGCCGACGGAGAACACTTGCCCTGGGATAGTGATGCATTCGGATAATACAGAGTAACTCATTGAGCCTCTAATTTGCAGCGATGTGCTTCGATTTATCATGCGGCAGATGCTGGGGGTCTTTTTTCCCCCTCTCAAGCAGACACACAGGTGCAGGTGTCGGGGGGGTGTGTGTGTGGGGGGGTGCAGTTTACAACTGTGACAATGATGGCAAACAGCTGGTCCAGGAGTCATTCTCTACGACCTCCACGCATTTGAATTGCAACCTCTGAATAAACCTGTCAGATGTGGTTAGGTATGGGCTGCTGGGGCAATTTTCCAATGCAGGCCACCTCCTCACTCCTTCTCTCTGCTAAATATGTGATGCTGATCCTGGCATCTCCAGGGAACTTGCCTTGACAGTGCGGCAGGAGACTCTCTTGGCAAATGCACAAAGGCTCTGACTCTAAGCCTAATGTATTCATCTCTGGGAGCTGTTGATATTGCGGGCTACCATAATACTGTGTAGGTAAGCTACAAGACCAGATCACAATAATGGCTCGCAAAACAAACTCATACTGTTTATTGTAACAACATAGAGCACAAGGCGAGAGAACTTCAGACTGATTTTAATTTATTTTTTTATTCCAGGTATGTGAACTACTACCAAAGCAGCTCTACAAGAGAAATCGATGATAAATTTTAAGTATCATACAATTATTTTTCTGTATTTAGGTAAAAGCGTATTCACTATTATGTAGAGGGTTTTGTTGCGTTTCATATTATCCTTGCTGAGTCGACATAATTACACATTCTGTCCTCTTTTGCATCTTTTGTTTGTGGGAGTAAACTCTTTGTCAACATGTCTTATATTCATGTCAGGATGAATAAATTCATTATAATTGATTTGTCAGCCTCTGGATTTTCAGGATTGTTAGGAATTGTATTGATTTCAGGTGTGTAATAGAGCCTGACTAGAATCTCAAAGGGCAGGCGACATACCTGTAAGATTAGTTAGCGAGTTAAGAACAGCTTGAGAAACATTAGCCTAGTGGCTAACAACTTGGGCTCTAATATTGGTCTGCTCCTCTTCCTTCCTTCTGCCTCCTCTGTGATTATCATCCTGCCTGCAGGTAAACAGGACCACAGGCTGGGGGAGTGCATAGACTCTAACCACCCTAGCCTCTACTTGTACCCTATTTGTCAATATAAGATGGTAAAATTGCAGTCTGTGTTGTAGGCTAAAATCTAGATCAAGGTAAGAAAGACGATTCTAAATGTGAACTGTTGTGTCACCTGTAAAGGGTGAGCCACTGAAAATGTATTTCTCACTGGAATTTGTCAAAAACTACAGTCCGGTAGCCCGGTGCTATCCGAGTCCAAACACAATTTTTTAAACCCATAAAGAACCATCAATATGACTCATTCCTGTTAGTCTCTAAATTTCACATATGGCACAATTAATCCAAAATATCTGAATGATAATATGAAACAAAATCAACAGCCTTGCTGTAGTGCATTCATGTGCAATCATGCTGTATGATACCACTTAAAAAAATGCGTGAAATATCTGTTTAACCTCTTGGGGCTGTTTGTAGTTAGATGGACCCTTGTGTGATTTAAAACATTTTGAGGAAGAAATATTACTCGGTTAATTTATATCTGTTTAGTTAGATGATAAGACTCACATATCTAACAGTACGTTAGCTTAGCTCTAATAAGACTGCAAGAAAAGGATAACATGATTCTATTCTAAGAGTAGAATGGGAGGCAGAGCCTTCAGCTTTCAGGCGCCTCTTCTGTGGAACCAGCTTCCAGCTTGGATTCAGGAGACAGACACCCTCTCTATTTTTAAGATTAGGCTTAAAACTTTCCTGTATGATCAAGTTTATAGTTAGGGCTGGATCAGGTGACCCTGAACCACCCCTTAGTTATGCTGCTATAGGCCTAGGCTGCTGGGGGGGGTTCCCATAATGCACTGTTTCTTTTCATTCACCTTATTTACTTTGTTTATACTCCACTCTGCATTTAATCATTAATTGTTATTAATCTCTGGCTCTCTTCCACAGCATGTCTTTTCTCTCCCTTCAGCCCAACCAGTCACGACAATGACTGCCCCTCCCTGAGCCTGGTTCTGCTGGAGGTTTCTTCCTGTTAAAAGGGAGTTTTTCCTTCCCACTGTCGCCAAGTGCTGCTCATAGGGGGTTGTTTTGACTGTTGGGTTTTCTCTGTACTGTACATACAGTACGTACTGTATGTATGTCTATGACCCCTACCCTCCCTCCCCAAATTAACATATATATGTTTGTGCCTTGTGTCAGTGTTTGTGTGAGGAGATATATATATATATATATATATATATATATATATATATATATATATATATATATATATATATATATATATATATATATATATATATATATATATATATATATATATATATATATATATATATATATATATATATATGTATATGTATATATATATATATATATATATATATATATATATAATCACCAGCTATATGTCGCAGCCTCTCCTGCTGCTGCCATGCTGATGAACAGACAGAACAGACTGTAGCAACTAACTTCCTGTTGTTTTTAGAACACCAGCATGTATGAACAATATTCAGTATTCTTGACCTCTCCCTGCAGCTCTCCCACTCCCCCTGGAGAGATGCACCTCACAGTTTGAAAATCTCTCACCCACAGTAACCAGGACATTCCCAGTGGAGAAAAAAAGCTGTTGTATTTTTAAAATGTCATTTTTAAGCACAATTCTACTACTATAGTATGGGGGTGGAACTTTCAAACACAAATATCTCAAAAACCAAACAAACTGAAACAAAAAAAAATGTATAAAAGTGCCGGCATTAAAATATAACGCTACAGACAGTATATAAAAGGACAAAGACACTAAGATGCCACCCACAGGCTTTGGACTGCATTTTGAAGCCTATATGTTAATGTTGGGGTTGCTGCCATGTTATGTTTGAATGTCCTAAAAATCACACTTTCCCTCTCATAAACAGTTTGATTACATTCTCACATTGTAGGAGAGTTTATTCACTAAGTGTCCAAGTCCAACAATGTAAGATACATTTCAAAGAAAGTTTCACTAACACCGGCTAACAGCAGCTAAAAGAGGCTAACAGTGGTAAAAACAGCAGCACTTACCAACAGAAAAGTTCAGGATATCCTCAACAACTCACCTCAGTATCACTGTCATTGGACAGAAGTGAGCTTCACTGACTCATCAACTCCTTTCACAAAACTTTTACAGCCTCCTCTAAAGTAAACAGACGTGGACATCCAGCATATTGACACTCAGTCACAGCTAAGGTCAGCCTACACTCGCTACAGATGAACGGCAACCTGAGTTGTTTGTTCTCCAGTGCCTACCATAGCTAGAATTATGCACTTCAGTTGACTGCAACTTGCAATCTGGTGACATCTAGTGGTGAGATTTTACAAACGGTACCTTTAATGTTAGGGAAAGATCATAGGTATGGTTACTACAAAAGCTCAACTGATATAGGATTTTTAAGACAATACTGTTACCGATATTTGTTGATTTCAAACTCTAGTGTCCCGATATATTGCCAATATGTTGCAGTTATATATTTTTTCTTTCAGACACATGAAACATAAACAGATTTCCCTAACATTTGTAATGTGTAATTACATATTTACTCATTTACAAACTGCTCGGATCAGTTGGTTGTTGTGTTTGTGGCATTCAAAGCACGTGTGTTGCCAAAAGGGAAGGGAAAAATTATGCAACATCAGCACTTAACATATGGTTGCAGGGTGTTTCTCTTGTCTCTATTTTTGTAATTTTCATTTATCAGGTGTTAAAAATGCTGATACCAATAAAGAATATTGGCCCGACAGTACACAAACTCTAATGTAATGTAAAGCCTTGTATCCTCATTTTAAGTGTAGGAACAGCTGATATGCCAATCATCACTCCAACTCATTTGTGAAACTGATGCCAAATGGTAAAAGATGGCTGCTGGAGTCAGAAAAAAGTCAAAAACCTTAAAAATCAGTTTCATACAAACTACACAATCATAGTTTTGCACATGTGCTCTCACTGTACTCACATATTCGCCATATGAGTCCTGGACTATGGGTGGAACTGGCCTGTACCCGGCGGCTGGCGGGGCGCCTCTTGCTCTCTGCACCCCTCGCCCTCTGGAGGATGGAACCCGGCTGGGTGGGGCTCCTCTGGGTGCCGCTCCGCGAGGCAGTGCTGCATGCAGTGGAGGAACTCCTCCGCGACTCCTGACACAAGACACAAACATCCACCCAGGTTTAGATGAAAGAGAAGAAGAACTTATGAATGTTTTATATCTTATTAGCTTTTTTGGAGGCGAATATAATAAATTCTGTAGATTACTGGAGGGGGGAATGGAAATGTGTGTCTAGTTGAGATGGATCAGATGCACAACACAACATATTCATATAATTTTTAAGGCAATAAAAGATACTGTTAGAAGGATATCAGTGCACAGTATTTCATCAATCTAAGATGTCCATAGCCTTCCATGTCTTTGTGATGATGTGCTACAATTTATCATGTTTGCAGTGAAGCTGCCTCATCTACTTCCATTCCAGTTAGTGATTATCTACATCGGCCAGAATGACTTGACTACAACCGTAGCAATGAATTTGATACATTCGGCAGGCAGGTTATGTGTGTAGGTGGAGAGAGAGGAACAGCGAGGGTGGAGGGCAAGTTCTTCCAGTCGAGAAGAAGTGAGTCATGTCCATTACTCAAAACACAGCATGTCTTGTGGCTGAATTGCTTTCTTGTCTATTAAGGCAAATGTAGATGATGGAAAAAAAAAAAACGTACTTCTGTCTGTTTTGTAATAAATGTATTCTACCCTGTTTGTTGATTTCTAACGTCTCAGCCTTGAAGTGAAGCACTGGTTTGAATTCTGTGAAACTGAAAAACATTTTTAAAATCTATTTCTTAGGCACGGCTGCTTTTGAAATTTAGAACCGCAACAACCAACTTTTGCCTTTAATATTTTAGTAGCCAAGCATGCCCATCATACAGCTCCACAGCAAAAGACTGAGAGATTCTGATGACATCTGGAACACAGAGTCTAACTCGCACTGAAATCAAGACGGAAGCAAATCCAAGCTGCTCTGCTGGAAATCAAAGGCAGTCTGACCTTGTGGTTTGGTAAAACGTTGCACACGCTCTTTTTTTTTTTTTACATCGAATGAACTTTCTTTTAAAAGCAGTTAACTGATCTGAAGCAGCAGCAGAAAAATCGCCAAGGGTCATTTTCTTTCTAGGCTTTCCATTTCAGCAGCTTGCCATGTTTTTTCTGGTGAAACATCACAGATTTGGGGCAGGAGGAGAGACAGAGAGAGAGAGAGAACTGTAATTGTTCTGACTAACTGAGATCGTGGGGAATGTTTACTTGATATAAATTGGACCATCCTTAAATGGAGGTTAAGAAAAAAAAAAGAAAAGTCGAGTGCTGACAGTTGATTCCCCTTTAAGAGCGGGACTCTTCTTTTCCAGCGACGGCTCCAGTCAGAGCAAAAAGGAACCGCAATTACAAAGTCTCTATTTGATCAACATCAAGAACATGTGAGTGCAAGTATGTGGAAAACTGCATGCTACTTCCAGTGCAGGAGCCTGTGGGACTTTTGTCTTATCACACACAAATTAGGCATGGTAAATGCTAATTACAGTGTAATTTAAAACACAGCCAATTATATTCTGACTCTGAGCAACACAACCACCCTTCCTCCGTGACCTTGTTTATCTCAAAATCTGATAAAAGAAGTGTGTTTTCTTTTATAAACACAAAGAGCAAACAACACAACTGTTTTTTTTTCTTTTTTTTTTTTCTAAAAAGCAAGCATTGAGCACAGAACGTTAAAGTCTCCTAATGGCCACGAGTATTTTCATTTGTAGTCTTGTGAGGTCTCTGAGGAGCTGGAATTAGCGTGGGTTCACAGGGATGGTAGAGAAGCAAGCATCAACTGGAGATCATTTGCATTTAAAGGATTTTATGCAAATGAGGCTTTGCTTTGCTAATGTTTATGGACACCAGACATTGCATCACTGCACTCTGCTAGACACTATTTACTATCATTGTAGTTTTCCAATTAGAGGTGCTTGCTCACCGGCCTGACCTATTTCATCACACATGAATACCAGTTTTGGATAAAACATGAACTTTTAACATGAACCAAACAAACACTACTATTCACAAAATTACATACATTGTCAGCTTAATCAAAAAGTGGTATGCATATTATTTATTACTTAGGGGTGCATCAATCACTGAATATTTCAGTGTAGTTTTTGTAGGTAACTGACCCACATAGCCCACAGTAGGCAGTCCACTGTGGGACCCAGTACTGATGTGAAATGTGGGCATGTTTGCTGGGGTGCTTTTTTCTGATATATTAGTTTAATTTGTTAGGCAAATGTGTAAACCACTACGCTATGGAGCCGGTCACTTAAAAAAAAAGGGGGGGGGGGGGGGATCAGTTGCCTTCTCTCAGCCTCGTATTTCTGACAGTGTACTAAAACATGTTCTATGGTTTCATCCTCTCCACAATAGTCACATCCCTGTCATGGCAGCCCTGAGGGGTAAAATTACTGCAGTGCCTGCAGACGGTGATAAAAAGGCAATACATCAAAGTCAGTCTGCTATCACTCTGCAATTGAATGGAGTCAAGTTGGCAATTACATACAATGCGTTTGTGATAATACGGCAATTAACTGTGATAAATCGGCAAAATCACAAGTCTGTTTCCGCCTGTATACACAGAAATTCACATTAACTCCTTACGATCCGAGTCCAGCCAGAGCCTCATAGATTTCAAACAGATATTCAGAAATCCCTCCACAAATAGGGACACAGTTCCCACAGCACAGCAATTTAACTGGAAAATGCCAGAATACAACCAGTTGGCAACCAGCTGCGTCGAGTCTCCTACTGCAAAGATATGAGTCACAGATGTGTTGCGCACAGAATGACTCAGATTAATTGCAATGCGTTGGCAATCTGTCTGTTATTTGCAAGACAGGCAGCTGCCCACCGGGCGACCCGTGCAATCACCTCGCCAAGTAAAGTGGTTGCCCAAAAGTTAAGCTGACCGGACTGCACCACTGAGTGAAGAGGAGGGGTGAGTTGTGGGTTTTGTTGAAATACTTTTGTTACTGTTTAGATTTCTTATTAAAGTTTTTTTATGATACTTAATATTTAATATTGTCAGATTTTTTAAATATTTTGCTAATAAATTAAAATATTTTTGAGCACTGCACCCATAGTGGAAGCACAATAGGTGCTTCCACTATGATGGTTCAGGGTTGTTGGGGTATTGTTTATTTATTTATTTATTTATTTATGGGCTGGAGTCACCTCTGTGCTGTGTTGCATCTCTTAACTTGGTGTGTTATCAGACTTGTCTCTTGTGCGCACTCTTCCTTAAAAGAAAATCAGCGCTGCCCCTTTTCTTTATTTAATCTCCATATACCTCAAGCTGTACGGTTGCCACCCCAATAAAGTGTTTCACCTTAAACCCTTACAATGATATTGCTGTCTATCAAAACAAAAAGAAGAGCAGTGCTTTCTAGAAACACACCATAGATGCACACGTTTGAAAACTATACCAGGGGGTATATGAACCATGCAGGAGTCCATTCAAGGGGGCACGAGGGGATGACCTGGTGATTAGCTGAATTTTAAGCAGGTATGGTTTTTAGTTTCTTTTTGATGAAGTTGTGGATTCTTCAAGCTGGCGTTTGTCTCTTCATGACCATGCGTCTGAGGTTTTGGTGCCATGTAAAGTAAACAAGGACTGAGGGTGTTCAAAATCACACCACTAGTTATTTTCTGGATTTTGATGGAAGGTTGTGAGACTAAGCCACTGGTAACTGACAGGGCCAAGAACGGCCAAGTAAAAGCATAGATTTGACTAGTCAGCAGTCACTAACTCACCTTTCTTGCAGTCAGTATTTTTACTTTGTAGTCCAACATCTGTAACTTGTAATTTAAAAATATAGCGCACACAGCCTCAATACTGTGTTTTCCACTAAAAAGATGTATAACAGAACAGTAAGGACGGCAGCTGTCCCATATAATTTCTGGTAATTTACATCATTTATGGTTAAAACATATAAGGGGCCTTTTTGTCAGTGTATATATTTGAAATATTGTAGCAGCCACATTCAGTTGCAAGTTACCAGCTTCAAACTTCCAACTCGGCAGCAAAATAACAAACATTAGTGTGGAAAACTATTCATGCAGCAAACTCATTGTGTTGCACAAAATCAGACTGCAGTTGCCCGTGGCCTGATGAAAAATACAGATTATTGACTTGCACTTTATTAAAGTGGGTGAGTTTGTCTGGCTCTGCCATAAACAGATGCACCAGTTGATCTTTTCTAGCATTTACAAAGAGGCTGCTCAAGGAGTGCTTGCTGCATTAAAGTGCTAGTGCTGCCATCAAACCTACCGTGAGGGGAATAAAGGGTCTGCAGCACGGATCTCAAATGCTGCAGCATGTTTGGCGCCTCGTAGCTTCAGCATTCACTGTTTAAACCAATCTGCAATTTTTTTATGTTACAGTTTTTAAAAAATGTTATTTGATTGGAATTTAGGGCAGCTAATATTAAATATTAAAACAAAGGTTGGCGAAAAGCGGGTACACGTGAAATGATAGGAGCCACAATCTGTGACAGGGAATGAGTGAAAAAGAAGTTAAATAGAGCCTCTAACTGACCCTACACCAAGCTTTACTGACTGCGTTGTCCAAAAAAATTTTAAAAACTCGTCTCACTGATATTAGAGGCTTTGCTGCTTTTCTTCACGTCCTGTTAGTTTTCTGGTGTACATTTAAAAAAATAAATAAATTCAGACAATAAGCAGCCATATGCATCCACAGTGCAACTTCAGCTGATAACGGTGCCGCTGTGCTTTCTTAGGTTCATGCCAATCATCTATGGTTCCTCGCTCTTCTTTTAATTCCCGCTGAGGTCTGCACTCAGTCAGCACGCTGCAGTCAGAAATGCCAGCGCTCATTTTCTGGCTTCAGAGGTTTTTGCTACAGTTTATTCTTATAAACAGCAAGAAAACAACTTCCACACAATCCAGTAACACTTTACATTAAACATGAAGTCTTTGTCTGGTTTGTTGTGCTCGGTTCAATACTGCTGCTTAGTCCTGTTGGAATAACTACAGATCAGTAGAGGCACATTAATGATACACTTTTCTTCCTGCCAGTTGCACCAACAAGTATAAATAACAACCTTGGCTGCTTATCAGTGCTTTAATAAATTATCTATTTGTGTGTGTGTGTTTTATTTTTAATTAGGTAAACAAAACTACTTCATTGGCCTTAGCTCCCTTTGGTAAAAGTCAGACACTTTGATCACTATTCAACACTCAATCTAAAGGCAAGGTCACATTTTCCACATCCATGTTTGCTTTTTTTTTTGCCATGAATCAAGCACCTGATACATGCTATGCATTGGTAGGCTGTAGATGTTCCGCAGAGCTTTGCAGATCCACGTCTACATGTTGTAACTGCTGACTGTCACCAGGGGGCAGCATCAAAAATATGTGGAACAACCGGTCATGTCGGCAGTTGGCGTCATGGTCTTGCTGTTTACACTAGAGCTACTGTATCTGCTTGTTATACTTTTTTTTTTTTTTACACAGTTCTTCCTCTTCTCGGTTACTCCGCTGACTCCCCTGCTTTCTGTTCAAGCCAACTTTTCAGCAGAGGTGGGAAGTAACGAAGTACAAATACTTCGTTACTGTACTTAAGTAGATTTTTCAGGTATCGGTACTTTACTTAAGTATTTATTTTTCTGACTACTTTTTACTTTTACTCCCTACATTTTTACGCAAGTATCGGTACTTTCTACTTCTTACATTTTCAAACAGACTCGTTACTTTTAACGTCAGAGAGAAGTTTGCATTTCCGGTCAGTGCGCCGTCAAACATAAAACGATCTGAGCCTAAATGGAGGAATAATAACATATAAGAGACAATCGTACTGCGTATCCTCCATCACCGGGGCTTATCTCGTACAAAGGGATTAAATACGCAAACCCATATAATTAATGTATCATTTATAGCGCTATAATCGGGCCGGACCGAGTCCGTAAGTTGCGCTGCGGCACATAAACAGCTTAGCTAGCGCTACTGAAGAGGAGCAAGCATAAAGGGAGTAACGTGTGGCAGGTAAATGCAACGTTTCTAAATGCTCAACAAATATCAGCAAACACACAAAGTGTGTGCAGTTTGTTACACAGCTAGCTAAAAGAAGAGCTGCTGTATTTCAGGGAGAGCAAAGAGAGAGAAGTTCACTCAGAGATGGAGAAAGAGGACAGGAGAGGAAGAAGAGAGGTTAGAATTACAGGTAAGGACTGGAAAACAAACTGAAGTATGCTGACTTTGTGTTATTCAAAGATTCTATGAAAATGCTGCAGTTTAGTGTTTAATAAATAGGTTAGTTTGTTGTACTGTATTTACAGTAAAGCTCTGTGTTGGACTGGAGCACAGTGTTTGTGTTCATGGTCAGAGTTACAGGTTGCATCAGTGCAGCAGAGATGAGTTTGAATCAAAGCTGCTGATGCTGAGATTCATTCACTGAATCCAACATTTCTACAGCCTGTATGCTGTCAGTGTAGGGGATGGAGATCAGCTCAGAGAGCTGTGAAATACTGGGTTACATCTTTGTGAGTTCACTTCATCCACACAGAGCAGTAAACCTCAGAGCAGCAGCAGCAGCAGGTCAGCTGATCACAGCCTGCACACCAACATCATTTACTGCAGCTCACAATAGAAAGCTGTGATTCTTCTCCCCATGCAGAGCCACTACAGCTGATCTTAGGGTTCCTCCACCTTCTGAATCCCACTGTAACCCCTGAGTATCCTCATGTTTGTGTTTAGGTGGAGGCACAGTCACCCTCTACTATGGAGGACACAGAGAACAGAGCTGTGTTTAAATTCCCTTTCACAGTTTGTGTCCTACATAACAGATTCAAGCTGAGTGCATTCATTAGGATTACAATTTATATTGGAATAACATTTGTATTCTCATGTACTATTTTATATTATTACAATAATATATAATGAGGTTCGGTTTGTTTTACACAAAAATAGCAGGTAGAAACATCCTCCAAAGAACTACTTTTACTTTCTTACTTTGAGTACATTTCAGAGCCTGTACTTTTTTACTTTTACTTAAGTAGAGAAGTTGAACCAGTACTTCGACTTTTACTAAAGTATTTTTTAACATAAGTACTTGTACTTCTACTTAAGTACAGAATGTCAGTACTTTTGCCACCTCTGCTTTTCAGGCAGTCAGTGTTCAACCTACATCAAGTCATTGCCTTTGGGCTATGCACTGTTGGCTTTTTGGAGGCCTGCTTGCCAGTCTCTATAGTCTTTCCATTGAGTTGAGCTGCCACAATCTGTTTCTATGCACAGCAGAAGAGCTTCACGAATGTTGGACCATAAATCTCGCATTATGAAAAGCATGGTTAAATCACACAGCCTCCTCTCTCCAACACATTTACTCAAAGAACTAGATGTGATTGTAGCAGATCAAGTGATGAAATATGAAATGTCCACACCATGCAGGCCCTTATGAATTCACTGAAGACATGCAAAGCATGTATGAGCCTTAAAAGGTTTCCATTGACAAGGAAAGTCGAGTATTCATATAACCAGAGGAAATAATAAACATAGTGGGACAGATTTGCAAAGGCCTGTGTGGTGCTTTTTCCAGTGACAGACTTTACATTCAGGAGGCCAGATTGGTCTTTTCTCAAAGTAATGACTGATAGTTTAGTGTGATGGTTTTTCTACCAACACATTTACACTGTTTGCAATGCTCAGCTGTGCAAAAACAATTCTTTGGCTACGTAAGCCAGATGGGGGAAAAAAAAAATCATTGGAAAAATACGATTCAGAGGAGCCACAAGGAAGGTTGTGGTAGGCTTTAACTTTGTTCAGTAGAAAATTCAAAGGACGCGTTCAACGGGTGAATGTTAGTCACAGCAGCAAGAAGTAATAAAATGAATCTTTTGCAAAGTAAAATATAGGAAATAAGACTTCTTAACAAGACATTGATTGTATTGTAGAATCCCTACAGTGTGTTTGTTATTGAGTGCAACTGATTGGACATGCCTGAGGAGAAACATATACTGCTCAAAATAATTAAAGGAACACTTTGAAAACATATCAGATCGCAGTGGAAAAAAAAAAATAGCTTTACTGATATGGACTGGGTAATGTGTTAGGAATGAAAGGATGCCACATGTCATGGCGTGTGTGTGTGGCAGGCAGAATTGGACCCCAGGATGCAGACTCAAAAAACAGGATTTATTGGAAAAATACAAAATAAACCTATACTGGGAAGGGACTAAACCAAAACCTGAGGAGGAGCAGGGAGACACACAGCGAGGGAACACTGAAGACGACGCGACAGAGAACAAAACAAAACTGAGGGCTTAAGTACACACTGGGTAATCAGGGCAAGAGGAAACAGCAGGGAACAACAGGTGAAGCAAATGAAACTAACAACATGGGAAGCAAAACTAAACACAAAGCACAGGGAACATACGACTGTCAAAATAATACAGGAAGTGACTAACCAAGGCGCACGCAGACTACATACGGGGGACTGGCACACAGACACGGGGCAGAGACACAGACTAGTCACAACACTAGGAATAAACTCAACATGAAAACACAGGAGGTCAGGGACAAGACATCATGACAAGAACATGGAGCAGGGGAGACAGGGACGAGGGGAACAAACGTATCAAAACAACTGAAAAACAACAAAACTCAGGGAAGACAGAACTAAACACAAAATGCTGGGCAGACGGCCCAGGACCATGACAGCACCCCCCCCTCAAAGGCCGGCACCCGACGGCCAAAACAGGAAACAAAACCAGACCAGGGAGGGAGGCGGGGGACCAGGACGGAGGGACCGGAACAAAAACAAAACCAGGCAGGGAGCAACAAAGGCAGGGAGCAAAACATCAAAAATCACAATGTCAGAACAAAAACAGCAGGGGCACAAGGCCGGGACAAAGTCCAAAAACAGGGACAAAACACAGGAATGAGAAAAAAAACAACTGGATGAAACAAAAAGCGACGGCACAAGGCCGGAGAGCTCCAATGTCCAAAACAGGGGGTCAAAACAAGGAACAGTTCAGGAGCTATGACAAAAACAGAAACAAAAAGAGCAACGGCCAGGGGGAACAAACAGTCCATAGTTCAGGGGGCCGTCCAGGCCAAGGGGCCAAAAAGCAGAGTCCAAACCTCTCAGGCGGGCGACCGCGGCTCCAGCGGCGGCGACGAGGAGTCGTGGCAGGGGGCCGACCGCGGCTCCAGCGGCGGCGGCGAGGAGACGAGACTGGGGGCCGACCGCGGCTCCAGCGGCGGCGACGAGGAGTCGTGGCAGGGGGCCGACCGCGGCTCCAGCGGCGGCGGCGAGGAGACGAGACTGGGGGCCGACCGCGGCTCCAGCGGCGGCGGCGAGACGAGGCTGGGGGCCGACCGCGCTCCAGGCGGCGGCGAGACGAGGCTGAGGGCCGACCGCGCTCCAGGCGGCGGCGAGACGAGGCTGAGGGCCGACCGCGCTCCAGGCGGCGGCGGCGGCGAGACGAGGCTGAGGGCCGACCGCGCTCCAGGCGGCGGCGGCGGCGAGACGAGGCTGAGGGCCGACCGCGCTCCAGGCGGCGGCGGCGGCGAGACGAGGCTGAGGGCCGACCGCGCTCCAGGCGGCGGCGGCGAGGCGAGACTGAGGGCCGACCGCGCTCCAGGCGGCGGCGGCGAGGCGAGACTGAGGGCCGACCGCGCTCCAGGCGGCGGCGGCGAGGAGACCAGACTGGGGGCCGACCGCGCTCCAAGCGGCGGCGGCAAGACGAGGCAGGAGGCTCGAACCGAGCCCGACGCTCCAACTGAGCGTAACCCTTGGGCTTCAAACACGGCTCCGACTGAGCCGGACCCTTGGGCTGAACGGGGCCTACAAGGTGAGGCTCCGAATGTGCAGGCTGGGTCTGCGGTGTAGGGCACACAGCTACTTCACTGAGCAGCTGGGGCTGCTTGGGGGATGGACCAGGTGCATGTGATGGTGGGTGCGTGGAAGCTAACGCTATGGAGGGCGAGGGAGCTGACGCTATGGAGGGCGAGGGAGCTGACGCTATGGAGGGCGAGGGAGCTGACGCTATGGAGGGCGAGGGAGCTGACGGTATGGAGGGCGAGGGAGCTGACGCTATGGAGGGCGAGGGAGCTGACGCTATGGACTGTGACTGCAGGGAGGCTGAGGGACCTAGGGGGACCGAGGGACCAGGAATGGAAGTACAGGAGGGAACTAAGGAGACTAAGGGGACCTGAGAGACTAAGGGAGCTGAGGGAACTAAGGCTGACACTGAGGGAGCTGACACGGAGGGAGCTAGGAGTGTGGAAGCTGAGGACGGGGAAGCTGACACTGGGGAAGCTGACTGCGGGAGAGGTGAGGGGACCGAAGCTAACTGCGGGGAAACTGGAGTCGGGGGAGCAGGAACAGAGGAGACTGGGACTGAGGCTGCAGGGGGAACCACAACGAAAGGAGCTGAGGGACCAGAGGAGGGAACAAAAGGGACCAAAACTGACGGGACTGAAGCTAAGGGAACTGGCACTAGGGGCCGCGTGGAAGCAGGCCGGGAGACGACTGGCTGCGTGGAAGCAGGCCGGGAGACGACTGGCTGCGTGGAAGCAGGCCGGGAGACGACTGGCTGCGTGGAAGCAGGCCGGGAGACGACTGGCTGCGTGGAAGCAGGCCGGGAGACGACTGGCTGCGTGGAAGCAGGCCGGGAGACGACTGGCTGCGTGGAAGCAGGCCGGGAGACGACTGGCTGCGTGGAAGCAGGCCGGGAGACGACTGGCTGCGTGGAAGCAGGCCGGGCGCTAGGGAGAGCCGGCTGCGTGGAAGCAGGCCGGGCGCTAGGGAGAGCCGGCTGCGTGGAAGCAGGCCGGGCGCTAGGGAGAGCCGGCTGCGTGGAAGCAGGCCGGGCGCTAGGGAGAGCCGGCTGCGTGGAAGCAGGCCGGGCGCTAGGGAGAGCTGAAGGGACTACTGGGAACTGAGGGACTGAGGGACCAGAAGTGGAAGTAGAGTAAGGGACTACGGGGACCTGAGGGACTACGGGGACCTGAGGGACTACGGGGACCTGAGGGACTACGGGGACAGAGGGCACAGAGGAAACCGAGGAGACTGCGACTAGAACTGAAGATGAAACTAAACTGATTGGAGAGACCAAGGGATTTAAGGGAAGTGACGCCACTGAAGGGGGCAAAGCTGAAGCACTGGCTGTGGGGACCGGGGAAGCTGACTGGACTGAGGTGACTGAGGAAGAGGGGACTGAGGTGACTGAGGACGAGGGGACTGAAGCTGAGGAGGATGAGGGGACTGAGGTGACTGAGGACGAGGGGGCTGAAGCTGAGGAGGATGAGGGGACTGAGGTGACTGAGGACGAGGGGGCTGACGCTGAGGAGGATGAGGGGACTGAGACTAAAACTGAAGATGAAGGGACTGGAGGTGAAACTAAACTGACCAAGGGGATCACAGAAAGAGAAACCACTGGAGGGGGCAAAGCTGAGGCAGGGTGAACTAGAGCGGCTGGAGCTGCTGCTGACTGAGGGCGAGCAGGCTGAGAGCTAGGGAGAGCTGACTGCGTGGAAACTGACTGAGAGCTAGGGAAAGCTGAGGCTGAGGGAGCTGAAGCGGGGAGAGCTGGCACTGGGGAAGTTGAAGCGGGGAGAGCTACAGAGGCTGACTGAGGGAGCTGGGGCTCTGATGGGAGTGGCTGAGGAGCTGCTGCAGCTAACACTGGGGGCTCTGACTGCTGTGGCTCGGAGGCTGCTACAGTGGTCTGTGGTGCAGGCGGCGTGGGTAACTGTGGTGCTGCTGCTGGTGATGCTGAAGACAGAGAGTTCAGTGCTCTAATCTGTGCCTCCACACGAACAGCAGAAGCCATCCAGCCGGCAATAGTGGGTGACAGCAATAAGCGAGGGTGGGTGTCTAAGAGACTGAGCACAGCAGAAAATCCAATGGAAAAGGCTTTCGAGTCAGTACAGTTATAAATCCGGGAGGAGATTCTGAAGAATCTTCGAACCTCTGGCCCAAGTTCCCGGTCCAAGAAGACGGAAGCATCTGCAGGATCCATTGGAGGGCTGGCAGAGTCAATACAGGACATCTCTCTCACAGTGACTGATTCCTGCTTCTTGTCATGGGTTGCTGGCTCCGTGCTCCTCTTCCTGAATCGCGAGCGCTGCTTCCGCGTCTTAGGGAGAGGAAGGGAAGCAGAGCTGGCAAGAGAAGCAGCAGGCAAAGGACTGTCTGATGAGGAAGTGAGCCCGCCCAGCCTTTTCCCGAAAGGTTCGGGCGGGGGCGAATCTGATGCCAGGGAGAACCTGCCCAGCTTAATCCCTAAAGGCTGGGGCAGAGGTGGGGCAGTGGTATCGGGCGGTTGCTGCAGTGCGGCTGATGAACAGGGCTGTGGTGGCGGAGGTGGAGAGAGCGGCAAGCTCTGACGCGGAGACCCTTTAACCCAGCTGGAGTCTCCCCAAGCGCGGTGAGAGCGGCGGAGCTGTCCCTCATACTCGGGAGCCAGCCACGGCTTCCTCCTCACCACTTCCTGCAGGTGAGCTTGCACAGCTAGCTGCCGTTCACACAGGTCTGAGTCCGCGGGGTCTTTGAAATGGTCGCGTCGTTCTGTCATGGCGTGTGTGTGTGGCAGGCAGAATTGGACCCCAGGATGCAGACTCAAAAAACAGGATTTATTGGAAAAATACAAAATAAACCTATACTGGGAAGGGACTAAACCAAAACCTGAGGAGGAGCAGGGAGACACACAGCGAGGGAACACTGAAGACGACGCGACAGAGAACAAAACAAAACTGAGGGCTTAAGTACACACTGGGTAATCAGGGCAAGAGGAAACAGCAGGGAACAACAGGTGAAGCAAATGAAACTAACAACATGGGAAGCAAAACTAAACACAAAGCACAGGGAACATACGACTGTCAAAATAATACAGGAAGTGACTAACCAAGGCGCACGCAGACTACATACGGGGGACTGGCACACAGACACGGGGCAGAGACACAGACTAGTCACAACACTAGGAATAAACTCAACATGAAAACACAGGAGGTCAGGGACAAGACATCATGACAAGAACATGGAGCAGGGGAGACAGGGACGAGGGGAACAAACGTATCAAAACAACTGAAAAACAACAAAACTCAGGGAAGACAGAACTAAACACAAAATGCTGGGCAGACGGCCCAGGACCATGACACCACATCATTTGATGGAAATGAATAGCATCAACCTACAGAGGGCTGAATTCAAAGACACCAAAAATCAAAATGGAAAAATGATGCAGCAGGCTAGTCCATTTTGCTGCCTGCCTTCTATTCTAAAAGCTAAACAAAAAGATATTTCACTCAACACTCAAAATGTGCTGTAACTCTAAATACAGACATTAACTCAGAAAATGGAACCAGATACAACACACATCTATTAATCGAAACAAACTACCTTCCCAGTAGCTCTTTATCTGTAAATAATACTCATTCCCCACATGAACCGAAATGCACATCTTGCACATAAACACACAAACACATTTGGACACAGGTTACCTGGGAGGCCCCGGAACAGGTGTCCCTCTTCCACGGGCTGCTGACTTGCCCCTCACCGATGGCACCTTGGCATCCTCTGAGCCACCGTTCAGGTATGTGAGCTCCTGCAGCTGGGCCTGTCTGATCTCATCATTGTAATCCTGCACACAGAGAGGCATCATGTTCATACACACACACACACACTCACACACACACACACACAGATGGCAATAGACTTGCTTTCAATTACACTGTATTAAATTACATCCTTTATCTCCAGGGCTACAGCCCCGGGAATATCTAATTAATGTACTTTACAGTACTGCCGTGACCGCCACTCCTAAGGCAGCAAAACATTTCAGATCATCCCACTGATAAATCGTCGCGACCCAGTTTGACTTCATCTTCTCACGCAGTTGTTTCTTGCCTCTAACTTAAAACAGCATTGAAATAGGTCTTTAACCTTAAAATGACTGATATGATTTTCATGTGTCCACAGTATCAATAACTACTCTTTATGGCAACTGTGAGAAGAGAAGGTAGTGGGGTGGGGGTGGTGGCGGGGGTCTGCTGATAATTAATGATGAGATGTAAATCATCAGAGCTCTGAGCATTAGAGAGATCATTCATAATGAATGAAGAGTAAATAAGCTCCATGCTGCATTCTGCTGCCAAGGAGGGTTTGGCCCAAGCAGAGAGATCCCCTCCTGTGCTCTTTTATTCCTCTTAAACCCACGACTTCCCACACAGGATCACACACACTGAATCAGACGCACACACACCCACACACACACACACACACACACACACACACACACCCACACCCACACACACACACACACACAGACAGACACACACAAACACACACACACACACTTGGAAGACCGTGACAGAATTATAGTACAAGTTAGAAACAAAGAGACACTGTGAAAGAGCGACTCATCTCTGCTGTTATTCACTCACTTCACTGTGGACAGGCTGAAAATGAGCTGGCCGAGGCCAAAGAGCAGATGAAGAGAGATTCAGGAGGAGGAAAAAAAAGGAAAAGCTAGAGGAAGTGTGTGTGTGTGTAGAAAGAGAGTGTGTCAATGGAACATACAGGTATGAGAAACTTCTTGATCTCCTCCAGAGCGTGACCCATCCTGGCGTATGCCTCAGCTGGCGGAGCGAAGACCTCAATGAGGACGTGCAGGTCTTCGTTCAGGTGGTGATACTTGGCCTCGCCGCTCTGCCGTAGCTCTTCTTCCTGATGTGACACCAAAAAAAAAAAGAAACAACACTTTGTTATCATGTGTTAATTTTCTGGAGAATGAGCCCCAGCGAGCTCTCACTCTAAGGAACGTTTATCTACCTGTAATCTTTGGCATTTCAGCAGAGATTTCCATAACTGTTAGCGTAATGAGGTTTGATGCTTTGCTCCTGCAAAGTTAAAAACCTCTGCGAATGGCCATTCTTTACAATCTTCTCAGCTGTCACATTTAGCTGATTGTTTTTGTCCCGTCCCCATGTGATGTACAGAGTATGCTCACGCAAACATCTCCACTTGCTGTACGTTAGCTCATCTGTACGATCGCTGTTGCTTCATTAAGATAAATTAAGCAACTCTGGGGAGAAAGTTCTGATTTATAATTGATGGAGTGCAGTATTTATTTTTCTAAAACAGGCTCATGTGAAAAATTGAGAAGCCATTTAGAAAAATCATTTATATGGAGGAAAACTTGTTCATTTAAATATTTCACATAGTAGAAGCACCTGACAGGAATAATTCAGTAAAACGGAGAACTGTTTGACTGAAGAAAGAGACTAAATAAAGTGGTTTTATTGGATTAATTTTATCCCTGTTAGCAAAGATAAAAACAAGTGTCAGACCTAAAAACTAGACTAGAACAATATCTAAGAGTCACATCCTTAAGAAATCCAGCAAAGACCTGAGAGATCAGGTCTTCAGTTTCAGTTGATCCATCTACTGTTCACTGAGGCATCATCAGAAATAGTCTCAGTGGAAGGCTGGCTGTCAAGAAGCTGTTCTTAAGGAAGGGAAACAGGGCAAAAAGGCTGAGGTGTGCCACATTACCCAAGAACTGAAAATCAGTGGCCACAAAATATTTGCCAGCAACAGGTTTTATGGAGTGATGAATCCAAATTTGAAATTTTTGAATCAAATCATTGTCAAGATGTACGGAGGTGATCAGGACAGAGGTGCAACAGTGAGTGTCTGCAGACAGCCGCCTGTAAAACACAGCAGAATGTCCTTCAAGACGCCCGGAGAACCCTTTATATGCTGTATTTTCATTTATGTTTGCACAACTTTGAATAAATCACAGCATCTATTTTGCATTTTCTTAGCAAATCATAAAGAAATGGGGGTGGGCAAAGGCTTTGTATAGTACTATATGAGTATGAGTGTGCAGACGCTCATCTACAGTACTAATTGTCTGACCCTGTGAGTTTTCTCTTCGCTGCAAGTCGATTCACTCCCATTTATTTGATAAGCACCCTGAACAAAGAGACAGGAAGCAGTGACTCTTGCAGATTAAACTCGTTTGGAGGCCTAGAGGTGTTTGGGACAATGTGTAATTGTATTAAATGCATTGCAAAAAGAAACTGTGTGGTATATGCAACATCAATATTTTGTGTCAATCTCTAGTATAGAAATTCATTTTTTTACATCTTTTTTTTGCAGAAAACCTAGAATAAAAAATGGACTCACTGTAGACTGCTCTTTCTGCTCACCAGTATCTCCCGTGTTCAAATCCTCAGTTCTGTCCCGTCTTGATTGGTTGGTGAGAGAGGAGTGACATTGTTTAGCACAGCACTATTCGAGAGGTTAAACTCGGAGCTCAGTGCACAAATTGTGCATTTCATTTTGTTGACCTTGCAGCCTCTCCATTAGTATAGCCTGGTGTCATAAACTAGGGTATGAATAACACAACAAGTCTTTTTATAAGTTATCACTATGCATTTATTGCTTCTGTGTCACATGTGTTACATCACACACTCCACTCCATCCCCTGCTTTGACTGCTTTGTGCGTCATTTAATGCTGTCAAGTAACAAAAAGCTTAAAATGCACTGACATGACAAAATGTTCCCAAAGTGGCGTGCAATTTACACACAATCCCACTGCTTCACATTAACTAGTATGGCTTTGTTGTTTCAGCGTAACACCGAGGTTTGGATACACAGGCTGTGTCAGAGATTACATTTCATTTCCTGCCTCCCACATGTTGTTTGATTCAGACCCATGGCTGTCAAAATGCCATCTGCGGGCCTTGACCGGGACAAGAAAAGAATGCACTGCTGTACATATCTTTCACTCTCAGTTTATGTTCTTTTCCATTTAAACTCTTCTGCTTTGGGCATTGTAGAAGATTAAACTTTCCCACTGATGACAAACACAGCTTGTGTAAGGGGATGTGACAGTCACCTGAATAACGGTTAAAAAACTCCAACACCAAGCAACAAAAACTATCATCCTCTCAATAGTCACAACCTCCAACTAAAAGCGTGTTTTCCCTGTGATATACTGGCTCTACAATGGCACTCTGAAAAGCCCTGGTTTAGTCAAAGCACTTGACTTATGCAAGATGATCTTTTATAGCGACATCAAGGTCACCTTATTGTTGACAGTGAGTTTCCCACATTACTGTCATGTGTAACAAAGAAAAGCAGCAAATCCTCTTAAGGCAAAGGCTGCAATCCCATAAAAATGACTAAAAGATGAATATATTTGTATCACCGTAGTTGATGATTCATATTCTTTTTTGGCAGCACAAAGGTCAGTGGCAAATTGTATCATAGAGTTGTGTACGTATTTCATTCAAGGGCAGAAATGTCGACCTCATGGCTGTGCTAAAATGAAAAAGGCACTGGATCATGAAAGCATGGACCAAAGTGGAGACCATGACCATCTGATCAGAGGAAGTACTCCAGGTTAGTTGCATCAACTAATTACAATCCAGACCTGATTCGCTCTGTCCATCTTTTTGTATAATTAATTATGCGTAAGTTCAATAATCTGGCTGCATTCCTGAATGCTCAAACTGCTAGTGTGAAATCACATCTGCTTTCCCAAACTCAATCCTGACTTCCTTACACTACTCCAATCATTTTCTTGCCCATCTTCTGGAAGCCAATCAGTGTTTAAATTTCTGTGCTCTCCTGTCATTCTGTCTTGCAGCCCACCTCTTCCCCTTTTCCACCTCACCCTGGTCACTCATCCCTCCATGCAAGCCTCCGTCTTCCTTTCCAGCACCACCAGCTTATAGACTTCAGGAGGGGTCCTGTCCTAATTCCTGTCATTGCCGGGACTCTTTTTGCTGGTTCGTTGGAGTCTAATAGCCAAACAGCTTGTTAATCAAATTCTGTACCTCAATAAGTCATGTTCAATCCTTCCAAATGATCTCTCCTTATTAAAAAGTCTTTATAAATACATGGAAGGTGGTTGAAACATTATTTAATTACTCCAAGATGTGCCTGTTAAAAACAGCCGTTATACTGGACTTGGATTTCACGTGCAGTCCTTCATTTTATGCAGAACACTTTAAACTGCAACATCTTTTCAGGGGCTCGTGCGCAGGCCTGAATGAGCTTGCATTTGTTGTTTATTTCCACTCAGACCCCTGAAAGCACAGCAGATGCAACTCGCTCCTCTCCGCCGCAACCTGCGAGCGCACAGCGCATTCAGGCTGCAACAGAAAAGTATACCATGTAAACAAAGAGGGGCCGCACAGGCCATTCAGACCCGACAGAAGCAGGCCAGTATCATGTTATTGGTGGCGAGAAATAGGACAGCAAAAACCCCAAATGTCTCTGACCGGATCGCACAAAGGAAACAACAGGTTTGGCGTCCCAGTTTTTCCTTTTCAATGAAAAAAAAAAGAAGAAGCAGGAAAAAAAAGGCTTCTCTAGGGCGCTTCCAATGGTGGCAGCTTCCTCTTCCCTCTTCTCTCTCTCTCCAGCGTCATGCAAAGCAGTGTCTCTGATGTCACCTAATTATAAATAACCTTCTTTTAAGAGTGCCTGTGGTATGTTAATGATATGTTAATTTCTCCCATAAATCTGTGCTTTACGAGCAGAGGGCTCCTTTGCTCATAGCACCAGAGCTACCGGAGCTGCCGGTGTTGTGCAGGGAGTGTGAGCGGGGTGTTGGAAAGAGACAACTGCTCACAGATCTGTCTCTCCCCTTCCCTTTCATGTGCTCCTTAGTATATTTGCATGAAAAAAAATATGAAAAACAATCATTATCGAGTTCTTTTAACTTTAAAAAAACAGAGTAGCTTGTGTCATCTGAGGACTTTCTATTTAAAACTGTTCTTTTACCCAATACTCTGACTTAACAGTCTATTTAACAAGCAGTGTCACTGTTATACCTCATGGATGGTGTCCACATTAAATATATATGATATCTTGGCAGTTTTCATACATTAGGCAGCCTCTCTCTCAGTGCTGATAAGAAGGATCCGCGATCCAGCAGAGTCCTATAGCAGCTAAGCAGCTCACAGCAGGAGAATACAGCTGTCTGCTTTTCATATCTATAGGCAGCATCTTCCTTCTGTTTACATTTTCTTCCTCTGTAAATCTGCTTATTGAAAGCTGCTCACCCTGGTAACACAAGGCCACAATGCTGTGGACGTAGAGGAAAAGAATAACATCAAGCTTGGGACTGAAAATCACATTCAAATGAAATATTGAAGAAGAGACAGTGGAAAAATCTATTCTGTGGGAATGACAGGTGAGGTGAACTACACAGCTCTATCAGCTTTGCTCATCTGCACTTCTGACAACCAAAGTGGCTTATAGACACACAGACCAGATTTCTTCTTTAACATGACAAACGTGTATGTACTTGTATTCTGAGGAAATGTGTCTACCAGCAAAAGCTGTCTCACAGCATAAAGACTCACTGCCTTAAGCAGGAAGAGTGAGAGTGTAGCAACGCTGCACTGGCCTCCTTTTACAGTTTACCAGTGAAATACGAACTGATTTGAGTCTATCTCATGTATAGGCACAGCATGGATTGGAACCAGCTATCTTAACCTCCTGATCCTTGAAATCTACAGCTGAATCATAGCTCTTTATTTTACAGTTTCAGCTTCTCCACCACTGCTACTCCATCCTTATCTCTTAATATTCTTGAGGCCCAAGACAGACCAACATTTTCCTCGATTCACAGAATGCTGAGTGGTCACACAGCTTTGGTAATTTTGCTTCTGTACAGCGCCACAGTGGATTTTAAATCTCTGGCAGCCATATGGATTATAAGCAATATGTAATTGAAATACAGACTTTTAGTCTTAATTCGAGAGATTTAACAAAAGTATTACAAAAAAAGTATAACAAAGGTGGAAAGGTGACTGTTTAGGAACTACACCCATTTTTATAAATAGTCACCAACTGTCAGAGGCTCAAAATTAATTGGACTGTTAACTGACAAGTAGTTTCATGGCCAGGTAGGGCCTGTTAATTTAGCCCTGTGTTAGACTGGCGACCTGCCCAGGTGTACACCACCACTACCTTATGACAGCTGGAACAGGCTCCAGCCCCCCTGCCACCCTGATTTGGATAAGTAGTAATGAAAATACATGTATGGGTGGATATTCAACTCAACCACATGGGATTTTATTTAACAGCAAATTATTTTCTGGCAATATATTAACATATTTGACCACAATACTCAGTCAAACTCCTAAACAAAATGATCATATACCCATGCAGCAATAGTTTAAAGGAATTTTACGTGAATATAACAAAGGCAGCCCAGGGTGGAATTTGATACCGGGAACCAATCCTTTGCTGATGCTGACTGTTTTCATTCTGAGGGTCAAATTCCCATTGGGCGAGATAAAACTGGCTTTCTTCTGGCTAATGTCAGTGAAACGATAGTGTATCTGCTTACATGGACAAAGAACTTACTAGTCAATGTAGCAGCTAGCTGGCTAACTCTAGCTTTTTTGATCACAAATGTCAGTAAAATATGATTTGAAGCTGCCTCAGGGTTTTTGTTGTTGTTGTTGTTGTTTTTGTGGGTTTTTATTGTTTGGTTTTTTAATGAACGACAGAACTGAGGAATCATCCTTTGGATTTCTTGACAAAATTCGTTAGGTAAATCTTAAACATTCCCATATCCCTATCAACTTCTTCCTACATCAATCTGCACATTGAGAGTATTAATCTTGAGCTGATTATTCTTTGGTGCTAAAGCGTCGTTGTTGAGGCATTTTTAGGAGAGCAGGGCCCAGAATTTTGTTAAAATTCCTATAAAATGTATTTTAAAAAGTAAACAACATTAATATAAGAAAACCAGGGTATTTAAATTATGCATTGTTAATTCATCCGACCTACTCTTGATTCTGAATGTATCTTATGTCTTGTCATAAAGAGGTAAAATGAAGAATTTGCTAACAAGTAGAAAAAGGAAAGCTTCGTTTGTAGCATCAACTCCAATAAGCAAATCAGGAGGTTTGCTTTAGGAATTGCTATCTTAACAATTAGGTGCAATATTGTGAAGTTTGAGCATCCATGCATCCCTCAGGATGAACTTTAATAATCCATGCAAAACATAAAACCTTAGCATGCCAACTTACAAAGGAAACACCTCGCGTGAGTCTGAAATCACTCCCGTTTTACTGGCTACCATGTGACCTGGGTATATCTCATGCTAACAATCTCATTTTACAGATGCCAGAATGACCATACATGTGGCTCAAAAGCTGATGGTGGTGAAGCAAAATAACCATAATTTATGGGCTTATTGGTTATTTAACACTTCCGGAGTGAATTAGTGAGTGCCTGTTCCATTTGAAGCGGTGAACATGTAACCTTGCGAGGCAGCTGGATTCTCGTGAGAGCAAGATTGTGAGAATCCATCCTGCCAGACTTCGTGCCACATACGTGTAGCCAAGCCACAGTTGGTTTGAACCAATTAGCATCCTACTGGGAACTTGTCCCAGTAGGGACAAGAAGCAGATGGTTCATCCAATCACCTGCCAATTATATTTTAGAAAGTACCAACTCTTTTCCAGTCACTTTCCAATGATGACTTCCTGGATGGTTCTTTGTTTAGAAGCGCTGCTGAGTGAGTGAATAAAGAGGTGACTGTAGACATGACCCTACTGTGGAGTTCTTTGGCTATCTTGTGTGTGTGCTTGAATCTAATCAACACCACTATTAGCTTCAAGGAAGATGAGAAAAAGCCAAAGGAAATGACAACACAGCAACAATAAGGAAGAAAACAGTACCAAATGGCTTTAAAACTGCACATCTATAATTAGGATTTTACTCAGTGTGTTCTCTGAGATTTCAAATAAATTAAAAAAATCCATCACTGTAAATGACTACAAGTGGAAACAAACTGTAGCAAAATACTGTTGAACTAAACTTTATTGTCCACAATTCATTAACCAGTTAATATGATTATTAGGCACTAGATTTTCAAAAAAGACAGGACTGTGTAACAGTGTAACAGGACTGCACAGACATCCACTCATATACTGTAGTGGTGGAGCACACAATCCTACCATAACAGCTTGCTTATTAACCCTGATGCTGAGCTTACTGAAAGTGAAACAAAGGAATTGTGACTGTTTAGTCTTTTAGGAAAATTAGAGCCTGAGTACAGGTCCCAGGGAGGAAAATGGATGAGTTAATCACAGTGCTAATGAGAAGAGGGTGGGAAACACAGATGACTTTACATCATCCTGCTCTGACAGCAGCAGGACGACTGAGGTGCTGTAACCAGGGGGGGTGACTCCCGACTGCTCTGGTTCCTTCCAGCCTCTCTGCGCTCACAGTCTTATAAGAGGATCAAACATTTGTGCAGTTGTAACAGTTCTTGCAGTGTGTCCGCACACATGTAAGAGCAGACATGTACTGAATATTGTCTAGTTTCACACTCCAAGTTGCAGGTCTACAATTAGATTTCCATCTGACGTCTTCCAGTGGGTGAAAACAGGATATTATCTCCTTTCCTGTCAATCAATTGTAACCCGGAGGTACAATACAGTATGTATTTTATCATTATAAATAGAAACATGTCCTTAAAGGAAGCAGTTCTTCACTTGGCGTGCTTGTACAGATGAGACAGCTTTGTTTTCACTTGTCTAGAAAAAGCCTTTCGGGGGTCTCTTTTTTTTGCTCTACGGTAGTTCGGCTCCCTGACCTGCACAAGGGCAGAAAACTACAATGTCACACGCCGTGAAGCTCAAAACAGAGAGTCAGCAACCAGCTCAACATGACATATTCATTTTGTTGGAGCAGTGTATCCCTCAACCGCCACCTAAAAAAGAGGAAGCAGCAGCGCATGGAGCGTCCCCGACAGAAAGCTGTCAGTAATAAATCCCGGAGAGGGTCTGCGCAGACAGGTGAGGGCTGCCGAGGTCAGCATATATCCATGACAGATCTTTTCTCCCACCTGCTCGTGAGGAGTGCAACATCAAAGACTATTGATCACGGTAATCAAAAAGAATGTGCTGGATGATAGCAAGAGTCATCGCCACCAACAAATCACCTCTGACAAACAGAGGGGGAGAGGAGACACAGACAAGCCAAGAGAAGTCGAAACAGTCCTGTGTGCAATCAATCCTGCTGCTAAAGATCTGCTGTTACAGCCATTTATATCCTCTCTTTATGTGCGGACATGATCGTGGGTGATGGAAGTCATTAAACTTGATTGTGTTTGAATTTTCAAGCTATATCCTCTTCACAAAACCTTTTTTTTTTTCCCCGTGAAGTTTGGTTCAAGTCTTCACAACGACTCTATCTGATTTATGGTTTGTTTTCATAGAAATTTAGAGTGTTTTGTCTTGTGTGCGTGCTGATTTGGCTGCGTGTGTTCCGCTCACTGTGAGAGAGACAAAGAAAGATGTCAGGCGTGTTTGGCGATCCCCAAGATCATTCCCATTTCCATAAACTTTTGAAATTTGTTTTCCAGATATAGCTGTTTTTGCACTTCACTAATGCAGCCCCGGTGACCTGAGAGCTGTCAATCAAGTGGAGACTGTAGATAATGGGGTGACTGGAGACAAACAGACATCCAGATTTTCACATCAGTTTCTTCCACGTTAGAATAAAAACACTTCCTGTGATTTTATTTGTAAGTCCAAGTTATTTGAACTATATTGTGTAATTTTTATAGCGGACATGAGACAATAACAACTATTCTGATTGCAGATATACGTGTGTATACTATATTGTTTTTTTGTTATGGAAGCTTATTTTTGTTTTGTAATAAAGGCTTCATTATTAATCAGTCTGTTAAGCATCAATAACTACTTATAACTACTTATAACTACATATTTTTATTAATTTGGGGTTTTCTAAAATAAACACAGGGCCAAAAACATACATACATGCATCGTGATCAGACACTTTTGACTTAATGATCTGAATGGTTCTCTATGCAGAACTAGACCTGCATGTTTTATAACACTTCTGCAGTTTGAGCACCTTATACTGCAATCTACACTCACCTTTTTAACTCACAGTCACGCGGCATTTTATTCTTATTGGACTTAGGCGCTTTATCTGTCTTGCATCCATACCTACGGCCAATTTAGAATCACCATTAAACCTAACCGGTGAGATGATGTTGACTGTGCTGCGTTACACTGACAGTTAAATCACAGTTACTGCTGTCCTGGCACTGTTAACCATAGTCTATATATTTTCAATCATTTGATGTCAGTACTTTGGAAAGGGCTTTCCAAAAGCTTAGTGTTAGCCTGCTTTATCCAGGCGTAATGTGCATTTGGTGTTGATCAAACCAACAACTGTGACCATGTTTTGACTGGTGGTTTGAGGTGGGGTGGGCAATATGGCCTCAAAATTACATCACAATGCTTCAAGGAATTTTTGTATTATATTTCTGATGATATAGACATAAATAATTCAATCTTCGCCTCATCTGACCATTAAGCTTGCCTTGAGAATACTTTTTTGTCCGTGTAATCAGTAACAAATTGTCTGTCAACTCTGGAGCTTCTTACTTGGACAACTGCCTCTCAGTCTGAGGCAATGGAAAATTAGTCTGTCTGCACACAGTGACACAGGTGTTCCAGCAGCTTCCAGTTCACGGCAGGCCTGTGCCTTGGTGGTTTACGGGTTGTTTCAGACCATTTGAACCTCCTCTGAGGCCAAGGTTACAGTTGGAGCTTTATTCAGACTTTGGCAAAGTGGCTCTGCTCCTTAATAACTTGTACTTGTGCAAGAGTTTCAACTGTTAGTCTTGGAACATGCAGTTCTTTAGAAATTACAAAATCATTCTTGACTTGTCTAAATCTACCATCCTTTGCCTTGGCTCTGACAAGCTGAAAGACATTTTGGAACTTTCAGTGCCACTGATTTAATAATCTAAGTGGGTGTATGTACAAAAAGCTTACAATGTCTCTGGGAGAAAAAAAAAAAAAAGTTGAGAAAAGTTGAGACAACAGGACGACGTCATTTCATGTCAGCGCGAGAGCCTCACATTTCTGTTTTTCTATGGGAGGCACTGCTTCACTCTAACAGTATACCCTGTTCACTTCAAATCTTTTTAGAGTAACAGCAGCAGAGCAAGTTAAAATGAGTTGGAGGTGAAACGAGAGCAAAAGGAGCAAGGCGAGCAGGAATAAAAATGAAATAACCAACTGGAGGGTTACCTTCTCTTTGTCTCTCATGGATCCTTTACCAAGAATTGACATCTTTGTGAGAGTGTCCTCCTGTAGTCTCTTTAACGAGTTCCCGCGTGGCCCGAGGAGTTTGCCGACAAAGTTAAACTGCAACAGAGAGCAAGAGAGCGCGGATCAGTCAGAATCTGTGTGTTTGAGATAAAGAACAAAGACTTTTATGTCACTCGCATGTGGTTCGACCACAGATTGAAGCTAATGAAAACTTATCAGCAGTTTTCCTCTTTCATGTTTCGATAAAATCAGTGAGGAAGCATTTCTGAGATGTCTTATCCAAGGTTCACTGGGTCACCTTTTCATGGGCTGTAGGTTTTATACTGCGGGAAAAATCCGTGTGGCTCTGGCCAAAAGTCTTTAAAAAAAGGATAACAGAACATGAAATTCAAAAGGAACTGTTGCAAGTGGAAAGAAGTCAGGAAACTGTAACAGAACAGCTTCCATAGATTCTAGGCAGTGAAATAAACAGAGTAGGGGAGAGCACTGTTACTCTATCCCCATTCATAAACACACTCCTGTGCAGTACATACCTGTTTATGGGCAATAAGGCCGTTGTATGTTATCAAATGAACTCTTAGAAATGATCACAAACTCTTGTTTTATGTAATTAATGTGTTTTATTCCTACAACACAAGGTAAAAGATGTGAGCTGTAAAAGATAACTTGTTCAGGCAACATTTAATGCAACGCTTAGTTATGCGTTTGACTATTTTTCTTAGGCCCAGTCCAGACTATAGACATCACAGTTCACACAGGCTGAGCAGAAGCATCTCCACATGGCTACAAGTTATTTTCAGTTCACTTTATTTTCAGCTCATTTTCACAGAGCATCTGCTAGTCTCAGATTTGTTTTTATTGTTTCAAAATGTTCACTTTTAGTTTAGTTACCTCCCCCAAGGAGAAGCTAACTAAGAGAAAAGGTTTTTTTTTTTGTTTTTGGTTTTGGTCGCTGTCTGAAAACACAACAGCTCGAAAAGTTTAGAATGAATTCTGTTAAACTTTGTAGGGGCGTAGAGCGGGGTCATGTTAACAAGCCATTAAAAATTTGGCTTACATCCGTCAAGGTCTCCAAGGTCAACTTATTGATTTATTGATGGAAAATTGACAAAAAGCCTTATGACGCAGAACCAACCTTAGTTATACAGTACCAGTGGGCGAGTGTGTCCGAATTTTTGACTGGTACTGTATCTTTAAAGACAGTATTGTCAAGAGGAAGAGAATAAATCAGCATAAATAAAAAAAATATCAAAAATAATTCCACTTAAAATTATGTCAAGTCTATTAAAATGGGCTCAAAAGAGCTGATCATAAAAGCTGCACTGTGCACTTTTTTTTAACTGCACTACAAACTGCTGAAAGTACATTTAATAAGAGCAACTAAAACTAAATGAATACATACAAAATACAAAATGATTCCCTTAAAGTAAATACTGCCCAGAGAGCGGGCTGCCTCAGTGGAGGTTTGTGCTCTCAGAGTGCTTCTTTTTTTTGTTTGCTTGTTTGTTTTAATTTCAGTCTTAGCTTTTGTTTGTTTTAATATGAAATGTGGAGAATTTGATACATTCTAGGTACAATAATATAATGCAAAAAAAAAAAAAAATGTGCCAGTTCATGGGAATGAGTTGGTATGTTTCTTTTACTTTCTTTAAAGTCACTGGTACTAAAGGGAGCCAAAGAGCCTAATAGGTGGCCTGTGACTGAATGAATTACTTTGTATACTCTTAATTAAGTGCAACTTTTGACAACTAATTTGTAGTTATTGTTAATTAATTCACTAATTGTACAACTTATTAATTGTACAGGTCACAGGCTAAGATCAGCCTGCCCCGCTAACACACACACAAAAAAGATTTTAGGTCATGACAGCGTTACCTCCTGCAATCAGTTTATAACATTCCCTCAAAAACGTTGGTTTATTTGAATATAAACGTTGCATCTCCGGTCCATCCTCCTCCTCCTGAGGCTTCACCGGCTGGATTACTTCACAAGGTGACTGCTTTCCAGATGTAAAAGCACAAGCGCTGTGCACAGACACCCATCAAAGTCAAAGACCCTCATCACAATTTCACCAGCAACTGGAGATGGTCAGAGAGACAAAAGGGGAATGATGCCTTCCTCGTCCTCCACCCTACATTTTCCCTTAAACAGTGAGTTATACAGCTGTCTCCTTCCACTATCTAGGTCATCAATTAGAGAGCAGGAGGATAAAAAAAAGCAGCCAGTTTTGTTCTGCACCTCACCTATATCTCTCCTGCCTTTTGTTCAGAAAGTGAGTGCTTATTAGGAAGCTCCTGCCGATTCCTGGGTGAAGGATTTGAGAGTAGTGAATCGCTCAAATGCAGTAACTGGTTGTTGGAAATCTGGCTGCTCTCAGATACTGAATGTTCCTCCAGCTTTTGTAATTACACCTGTACCTGTACCTGGATGTGATCATACAGTGTTCAACACTTGCCTCAAAGTAAACACCTCAGTGACTAACCCTGCACTTGCGAATAGGACCAAGTCAATTCCTAAAATATGTTATGACTCTGCATTAAAGACTATGTACCAGACAACTAAACCTTCCTGTTAGTGTGTGAGGACTTGACTCAGTTTGTATGAGTTTATCATCACCTGAAACATTCAGTTGGTGTTGGGCGGTGTACTGTTGGGCCTGTATTACCTGTGCACCCTTCTTACTCACAGCTCTAACCATCTGAAGCAATAATTAATATAAGACAACAAATAATATAATCCTCTTTGCAGGGCAAACATAATGGCACACAACCAGACAATTGTGAAAGAGACCATTTTTAACACTAATACCTACAAAAATTAGAAAACTGCAGATGGACTGTCTTCTAGGTAAAGTTAGCTACCTAGGTAGTATAAAAATCTGTTAACAGCTGGGAAGGGTTAGTACTAAGGGTTACTGTTGCTGGATTCAAAAACAGGAAAGACAGATGGAGGATAAGGAAAAGAGAGCAGAGATGCTCTAAAATTTGTTACCAAGACAAGAGCTGTGACTGCTGCATGGAGGGTTTTTGTTTTTGAAAAATGAGAATCATTTTGCTGTCTTTGTATTTCAAAAAACTAACAAAAAAACACCCAAATCATAAAAAAATACAGGGAAACAGAGAAAGTTGTGCCTTTTGAAGTGTGTTGGTTGCAATTTTTACTTTGAAGGCAATGAGGAGCTGAACTTCAAAATAAAGCAGGAAGCAAACCAAAGTAGGAACCACGAATATCCTCAAACATCAGTGATACACAGAGGGACAGAAACACAGGAGTCATGAGAGAAGTAAGACACAACAGGAACAAGAACTAAGAATTACAAACCATCAATCAACAGAGACCATGACAAAATGAATTGTTAGGTGAAAAATATTCAATTCAGTATTATCTATACAAACAAAGTGTGTTCTTCCTCCAAAGGAATCAAGTTTACAAAAGCATCATGAAAGGAGACAGCAGCGCCGGGGCAAACAGAGGGTGTCAGGAAGTGTTGTAAATGTGCTGAGTTTAACCGATGTCCCGAGCATCCATCATTTCCACCTGGATGGAGCCTTGATCACTGAGCTGTGCCGTCTCTTGAACAATGATTTGCAGAGCCAGATTACACAGCTGACATCTTTCCGCGTTACTAAAGCTTTTACGCACCCCTTCCTTCCTTCTGACAGGTTGTGCATCGGACACAACGTCCGGGATGTTTGTGCAGATATCTCAGTCCTCTGGCTCCTAACTGCGTACCCGCCGATGGGTAAAAACGCTTGAACAAGCAGAAAAGCGTATTTTCTGATCAGGAACAAAGCGTTACTGTGTAGAAGCGTAGTGTAGAAGCCACATCAACTGTGCATACATGGGCATCAGGCGGAGAGCGAAAAGAAGCAAATTTACAGGAGGAGAAAAAAATCAGACAGGCTGTGAAACAGAAATGAATACAGACATAAATTTACTCTGCTGGCAGAGCAATTGAGGCTCGGTGGAATAAGGGATGCCATTAGAGAGAAGCTGGCTTTCTGCTGAGCCGAGAGGACAAATGCTCTTCTTCATTTAGATACGGTGTTTTCTGTAGAGGACAGTTTAAAGAAAGACAGAATCTCCTGAAAGAGGAAAGCGTCTTCGCTTGAATTCAGATCCTGGCCACGGCCTCATTACTCTGTGGTAACCACCCCGTCTACACCTGAAGAAATCCCTCCTCTAATTTCCTTTCAAAACTTTATACTAACTAGAGAAATTAATATCAGATGTTGTATCCAATGACTGAACTGGAATTTTAGGGCATAAAAGCACAAAACACAAAATATATGAAGTTGATCAGCTGAGAAACAAGCTTTTTAATGAATTCATGTTATTAAATTATTCCTCTCGTCGTAATGTGGGAGGAAGCATGAGGAAGCAAGGTGCAATGTTTTTTTTTTTGCTCTTTCTATGAGTGCAGAGTGATAATTTAATGAGCGTTGCAGAGGGATTAGAAATGGCAGACAGCGATGAGGGAAAAAGATTATTAGGGCCTCAGGCCTTCCTGTAAAAATGGCTTTAAATGCCCAAGCATTCATTTTCCAAAAATAATTGGTCAAGTTTGAAGCCGAGCGTTGGTACTGAAGATCAGCTAAAAACATGACGGTGTGGATTACTAACTGAGTGAACTGGGAAACTGCTCCAGGCTCTGTGGTGTCAGAAGAGCCCCACATTTTGGTCATTTTTAATGGACGTCCTGGTAAAATATGTACCATTAAAACACATTACCAACTAGCTAACATCATAAGGGATTTAATTCAGGTAGCTAAATATGACTAATTATATAGTGCTGTGCAAAAGTCTTGAGTCAGCCATCATCTCTTTATAGTTTCTTCATCATAAACAAACAGCCAAATTCTTGTTCCCTGTGAGCCATAAGCGCAGACTTCAGGTTCAGTTTTTTCTTCTTGTGGTTCTGTAAGACGTCTGTGAGAGTGGATATCCCAAAGCAGCTTGTTTCAGACAGTGTGAGGTGTTGCACCAAAGGGAAGAAGATAAAGAAGGACAATTTTACACTGTGAGCTCCAGCTAAGTCCAAGAATAAAAATATGGACTCGGTAATAAGCAAATAATGCTTCACTTACCAGTAGAGGATTTCGTAGTGCCACTTAAAGTTTGAGAATTTGCATGTATGTTCACTGAAGCTTTTCAGGTTAGATAACGTTCAGGGAGCATTGTGGTCTCTCAAAAAATGCTACTGTTCATTACTTCCTAAATAATTTCAAGGAAACAGTGTTGATGTTTCTTGAAGTTTAAACTTGGCTGTGCTCAAGTGGCGCATGTATATTACTAAATTATTTTGACTTAATCACATAACCCCACAGTAAACGTGGGGTTACGTGTATAAATGTGGCAGAAATCGAGGCTTAAAGAGGAGCACAGCAGCTGATGTGTAGCAGCTTAATTCAGCCATGTTACACTAATGTTATAGACAATATAGTGACACGATGCAATGGTATTTGTCTGGAGCTATTTTCAGTTTGTGGCTGTTTAAACAGGGATCATGCCGATTTGCTTTGTATTGGTTTGATTAAAGCCAGTAAATGTCAGAGAGACGTCTTAATCCGGATATTTAACACATCACGAGGCAGTCGGTACATCGGCACACACCTCCTCATATGGACTGTCCTCCACGTATATGAGTCTATACTGAACAAACAGCTCTAATCCCCGCTGTTTATCAGATATCAAAATCTGTCTGACTTCCACTGTGATTGATGCTTTGGGGTTTGGCTAATGCTTCCGTTATCAGGAGGGATTATATGACTTATAAAAACCTGCCTGGGCTTCTGTAACCGCTTCATGTCATTAGGCTGTTTGAGAGGATTGTGCTGCTGCTGCTGCTGTCTGTAATCACCAAAATAAAAGCTGATGTATTTAATCACAGGTTGTCACTTGCTGTTCTCTTGTGCTGCTACTCGCATGAAAAATAAATAGATGTTAACCCCGCCCCCAAAGAAAAAAACAAAACAATAAGAGCATTTTAATTCTTGCATCTTGGTTCTGCTGGTTATCTGTGGCCAGAAAAATGCGGATGATTAGAAAGAAAAGGGGACACAGGAAGAGAAAGGATGTCTGATTAATCATGCTTAACTTGAAGGGGGCCGGGCGGTGCAAGGGGGGGGGGGGGGGGGGGGGGGGGGGGGGGGGGGGGGGCACATCTGAGGTCTTTTCATCATTTGCTGAATGTATTACTGCAAGTCTGAAGAAAGGTGCGCTCACAGAGAGCCAGCGCTGAGTGATTGTGCTGAGGACAGCAGGACAGGAACGACAGCAGAAGGATAAATCACAGCTCCCAGCGCAGAGAAAAGCCACAGTCTGAACTGGAAATAAACCAGTGGGACTCCTTACGCCTCACTAATGACCTGTGGTGCTCCGTGCCAAAAGAGAGCTTTCTGGGAGAGAGCCTGCAGAACCAGGATGGGTACAGAAGAGCTCTGATAGAGCATCGATGTTCGAAAGGTAGAATATTTTTAGTTCCTGGGTAGGTGTGACATTATGTGTCATAGTGATTTATGTCCGCAAGGATTCAATTAAATCTTTTGCTAAAAACGTAAAAGACAGCTAACATACCACACCACACAGTGGAACCTTGTATTAGTGTCACGCTTTCCAGTATCTTAGGAACTCTAAATAATTCATCAGTGTTGGGTATTAAAAATCACTGCCGACACGCGGCTCTATCTCAGGCCAGAACTTCCTGCATGGTGTCCTTGCCTGCTTCATTTTGATAAAAAGCTATGTTTGCAGAGGATAGATTTAACCGCTCTCCACGTGCTCCTAAACGGCCATTTGGAAAATGGCGGTGCCACTTCAATGCCAGAAGCCAAAAGGTGATGCTCGCAGCTCAGGAGAAAAGCCATTCAAGTCAGACCGATCACTCTTGCCACTGCTACCTGTCAGCTAGAACAAATTGAATTTGTCTTCCTCTGGTGGCTTGTTGGAGCTCTAAACAGCATATTAGTGGCTCTACTTATCAAAGCTGTCAAAGCAAATCTGTTTAGCTGTGAACCTAGGAGACTCAGATCAGTCTCAGATAGCATTACACACATATGTATGTAGTACACAGTCAGCGCTCATCGAGATTATTTTGCAGAATTACTTTGAGCTCTACAACAGAGTTCAACATCATACGTGGTGATACGTATATATCCTCTTCCCAAAGTGCACCCAGCAAACACAAAGACATCTGCATGGATATAAAAATCTAGGCTAAGAGTGCTTATAAGTGTGTTTATAATCACTTAATTTCAGTTTTAAACAATTAATTATGCTAAAAAACAGTCACTGAAATATGCTTTAAACAACTGCAATATCTATGATTTTAGCTAGCAAGATATTAGCATTATATATAGTAACATTTACAGAGCTATGCACATTTGAATTAACTGTATTGATGAATTAGATAAATTCGATTCTAGAGTCTATGTGATTGTGTATCGATGTACAATTCACAAAATGCGTCTACCTTTACATTTATAGCAGCGTTCAAGTGTACTTAGTCCTTAAAAATGCAATATTTAAATTAATCGTAAGCCTCGAACAAATGAATAAAAAACTGAAAAAAAAGGGGAAGGATAAGATGTACCAAATGGTAAAAGTAGAACTTTTAACATGGCGAAGCAAGCAAAGTAGTCAGGGGAAGCTAACAGTGTTAAATGTTGGAGCCTTATTAAATGTTTTATTATTTTAGCATGTGCTTGTACAAAATTATATTAGTTCAATGTGTAAAATACCTTTTATACATCACAAATAGGTTTAACACATGCAAAAATCAATGACTGTATGATGGGGATCACTGGCAGTACTGTCAAGCAGATCTAAATTTTATAAAGTCTCATATTATGAAGGGCAATTATTGCATATGTAAAAAATCTCTAATTTCTAATATTTTACAATAGAAAAGTACACAAAGTGTTAACTCCTTTTTGAGCTACACATGTTCAAAGAGTTCATAAATTTTAATTCAGTCACAACTACTTAACATTAAAGAGCATTAACATCCAGATTGTGTCACAGACTTATTAAGGAATTAAGTGCTAGGTGTAAACTAATAAACAGCGGGGTATATCACTCTTGAAATGTCACATTGAGATTGGTGTTGAGATTGATGAAACCAAACCTGGAGGTTTGTTGGCTCAGCTTTGACTCTGCCCTCTCCAGCGGTATGCTGGAGGTTGCCGCTATCCTTCCCGTGGGGGCTAAGGCGAAAACTTGAGTGATGTCCCCAAACTAGGAGCAGCCCTCTCACTTTTACACCAGCCTCCCCATTGTGCTCCCAGTGGGAAATCCCTGTCACGCATCGAGCTTGTGACTCCAATAAATGTAGCCGTCGATGAAGGCTCCTAGTGGCGGGTGGGGCTGAAGTGCTCTCAAATGTGCCAGCAGTATTATCGCTCAAAATGGCTTTACACGGAGGTCACTGTGAAGCCGACTGTCCTCGACTCTATATATGTGACTTATGGGACGCGCTGCAGTCACACTCTCCCCATTCAAGCTATAAATTTTCATGAGAAAAACAGCTTCTAGAGCTTGAAAAAGACCTGGAATCTCCCACGAATCATAAGAAATCCTCTAACATTCAAGAAAATGAAATCCACTGAAGTTGTTCACTGACGAATTAATGCACAGAGACATCACAGTGTCACTGACCAAGGTCAACACAAAGGAGAGGTCGGTGCTGGAGCAGCGAGAATCACAGTTGTACTTTTCAAAAGCTTAAACAATTCTTTAGACAGAAAGTCACCTCCCTAACACAGTCCTACCCCAGTTCTGTCATGTAACTCTCTGCCTGAACACCATCTACCGGATATGCTACATCTAATAACATAAAGCATCAACAAAAAGTGTCAAGTGGCTGTTGCAAGGAATTTAAATCAAAACCAGAGCCACTGTAGTTGACTTCATTATCTATAAATAACACGATCTAAAATTCTCTATCTGTGCACATCACATTCTTGGAGAAGTCTCTGGTGGTGGTTCCATAGTACTTACTTTAGGAAACTGCTTGACTGGTATTAAAACTTTCTGGCCCAGTTTCATGTTCTTGTTGATGACGACGTCGATGAATTTCTCCTCCTCCTTGCCCTCGTCTTTCTGAATTTTTTCAATCTCTGGAAAGAAGCAAGAAAGAAGTTATGAGTCTATGTTGAAAAGCATGAACTTACAGGGATGGAAAGCAGAGACGCGCGAGTGCAAAAAAATATGTATCTTCATTATATTTTGAAAGAATATTTGTATTGACTTTTATTTCAGGGATGTGATTTGTTCTCAGAACAACAGAACATGATGAGTGTACATGACTGTGCATTAGTGGTTAGCCTTGCTTGTCATCATGACTGGAAACAGCTAGACTGGCATCTTGTGTCACACAATTAAACACAATATTCACTTTTGGTAAAAAAAAAAAAAAAAAAAAAAAATTATAGAAAAGAAAAAAAAACTTTTTCTTTTTGTTTTGTCAAGAAAAATTCAAAAGACTCCTTAATCTTTTTTTTTTTTAATTTGACACTCCAGGGTTATGTCTTTTGTTCAAAACCCAACCCAAGTAAATCCTTATGTAGAAAGCAAATATTTGGTGTTTCTGCTCCACTAAAAGGAACCAATTTTACACATAAAGTTCTGTTTAATAGGCATGAGAGTACTTTTCATGATTTTCTCCAATTTCTCTTACACACAGCAGGCCTCAAGCATCACCCTCTACAATGCACACCTTGGTACAATTAGATCCTGGAAGTAATTGGAAAACTCCTGTCCTAGCACACGCTAAACTCTAACATTCCACATTCAGACCTAAAATTGGACATAAATGGCAACCACATTTGGAACACATTGCTGACTGAAATCAAATTAACTGCAAATATAACTTTGTTTTTATAACAAAGGTTTAGGGCTGTAGTAATTTTAACTGTAAGTCCCCACCAACAACATCACAGTTTAAAGTATATAAATATAACTGAAGCAGTTGCAGCACCACAGTGTGTTCTGGGTTGCCTCCTTTAAATCACTTTTGAAACACTTTTTTTATAGAGGTATTTTTGGTGTGATGTCACTGCATGTGATCGTGCCTCTTGAAGTCTTTTACTGCCGGCTTATCGGCCTTTAATTGGCTTGTTTATTATTTCTGTTTCATCGCTTTTAATCTTTTATTGGTATTTCTAATTCCTATTGTCATTTTGTGTTTTGCATCCTTGTTTCTTGTTGTATTAACTCTCAGTTTTACCTTAATTGTACCTGATTTATTTGGTCTTAACATAACCTTCAATGTAACCAATTTTTTATTGGCCACGGAGCCCAGAGCCAATTTAAAAAATATATGTTGGGTAAGTTGACTGGCCAGGTCTTGGCCTGTTAGGGCCAATGACTGTGTTTCCTCTCCTGTGAGGCAAACTGACTGAAATGACCCCTTACTAACTCGTTTCTGCTAGTTTTTTCCTTACAGTCAGTATTTACACATGAAAATGCCAATAAAAGTTTTTCGTCATGTGAACAAAACCAATTTCTTCACCTGCTGTTATCCACTGTTGCTTTGTTTTTTTTTTATCAGAGTGCAACTGAATTAAGAAGAAACTCAAAAGACAGCTGTTTGTATGCAGACAAACTGTTCAGTCTGCCACAACCTTCTAATTATTTTGTATGTAAATTTCTTGTAAACTTTGCTGCAGGGTGACAGCAGCCATCCGCCTTGGGTGAGTCTAAAAGAGGACACAGCATTGAAAGTCTTAGCTCCTCAATATCTTTGCAGTAGTAGATTACCAATACAAAACATACTTCCTAATTTTTAAAAGTTTTGACAGTTTGCTGGTCTGGAGCATTCAGGTGTGTGCTAACACAATGCGGGGTGGACATCCCAGCAAATTCACCCCAAGGTCAGACTTTGCAATGCTCAGAGAAACCCAAAAGCTGCTGTACATTTAAAACTCTACAGGCCTCGGTTAGTATGTTAAGTGTTAAAGTTTGTGTACAGTACAATTAGAAAAAAACTGAACAAGTAGGAAGGGTTTGCAGGAGAAAACCTCTAAAAGGAACATGGCAGCAGGTTTGCAAAGTTGCCTCTGAACAAACCACAACACTTCTGGAACAATGTCCTTCAGACAGACGAGACCAGAGTGGAGCTGTTCAGCCATAATGCACAGTGTTGGTAAAAACCAAACACAGCATATCAGCACAAACACCTCACACTGACTATCAAGAATCGTGGTGGAGGGGTGATGATTTGAGCTTGCAGTCATTGAATTGGCTATGAACTGAATAACAAAGTACAACTAAAGATTGACTGAAATTGGGTCATGCAACAGGACAATGATCCCAAGCACAGAAGCAAATCTGCAGCAGAATGGCCGAAAAAGAAAAGAATAAAGGTCCAGTCAAAGTCCAGACCTCAACCCGATTGAAATGCTGTGGTGAGAGCTTAAGAGAGCTGTGCATAAACAAATGCTCGCAGACCTCAATAAACTGAAGCAAGGTTGTAAAGAAGAGTGGGCCAAAATTCCTGATAATACATCATACAGGAAACGATTACTCCAAGTTATTGCTGCTGAAGGTGGCTACTGAATCATGGGTGCAGTTAGTTTTTGTTTTTTCTTTCTTTTTTTTTTCCCCCACAGGACTGCAAAGCCTTGTGAAAACTTTAATTTTCACATGACTGTATTATTATGAATTAAAGTATCAGTTTACTAACAAAAAGCTTTTTTTGTGGGCCAGTAAAACTCTGATCTACTAGCCCATGGCCCAGTGCAGAAACAATGTTATTTTGTACACGGATTAATATTTGGTTTTATATATTATTTTTATTTTATTTTATTATTACACTTAATAAAAACCATCACTAATAAATGGTAACTTGATAAATAAAGATTAATGATAGTGTTTGGTAAATGTTATTGACCATAATTTGTCAACAGTAAAATCACCACTCATGTTTAATTATATTGTTAGTTCGTATAATACCAACTAGAGGTTCCATAGTGTAGTGGTTTCATCTATCAAACAAAAGCTCCCTGGTTTGATCCTCGGTGGAGACACAAATCTCGTGGGGTTGTGTCAGGAAGGGCATCCAGTGTAAAAATCTGTCAAATCAAAAATGTGGAGCTGCCCACGATGTGAATAAGAGCATCTTTTAGCTTGTATGATATAAACTCCTGATTTTAAATTATATAACATACTATTGGATCATAACTATCATAACTGATTCTGTATTAAAGTAAAAAAAAAAAAAAAAACACACCAGGCCTGTTCTTCTGTGGATTTATTACATATACATATGTAGGCTGCTTTGCTTCACATTCACAGCAAAAGCGTAAAATAGCACATTGTCCCTGTCTGCTGTCGCAGGCAGCAAACCTTCAGAGAACCCACTTTCAACCATTTATCAACATTCAGTCTCTGTTAAGATGATCTATTACAACTATTACCATTTCCTTTCTGTTAACAGAAAAAAACTATGAATAAAGGTTTAATCGGCCACAAGTTTACCATTTATAAACACTGTTTATCATAAAGTGTTTCCATGAAGTTTATTATTATTATCATGATTATTAACAAAATAACACGATATTATTGGAGGAACGGCAGCCTTGTTCAGCCTTTTCTAAGCCTGGAAATGGAAAAAAAAATGACCCTCAGTATATTTTTTTTACTGTCAAAATGTTAGTTCCCTTCAGTATCACTTATCTCACCTATTGCCGAGGCGCAGCCGTCATTAATACTTTCTAATTTGAGCAGAGACACCGATTTACTTGAGCACACACGACATGTGCTACAGTCCCTTTCATGTTCTTGTGAAAAAAAAAAAATTGAAAGGGAGGACACTGGCGCTCGTGGCTCCAGGCTACCAAAAATACTGGCTGTCATACCTCTTCTTTCGGGAGAGGGAGACTTTGATGTATTTGGAGATGTAACCTTGAACATTTAATCAGATGGATAACATCTGTGTTTCAGCGCCAGGAAAATGGTTTTGCAGAGAGGTGCAGGAGGGGTCCACGACAAAGACTCGAGGCTAAAAGCCCGGCAGGAGGAAAGGGTGAGGTAGAAGGTGAACTCCATCACAGATTTATGTCTCCTGCACAAAATGATTTTCAAACAGGAAAAAAAAAAATCATCAGATTAAAACAGAACAATCACGCTTCAGCTTTTCTTTTTTTTTTTTAAGTTAAGGTTCATGAAGACGGCTTCAGGATCTGATCAAATGGTGATTAGATGGAGACAAAATAGCCTCTGTTACACAATAAAGTTGAACATGTTTAAACATCACATGAGCAGATATGCTACATGCCAGTTTTTCAATTACACCGAGCTGGCCGTATCAACACTGCAAACTGGAATCTGCAAGCCAATTGTGATTTCTCAACAAAGCTCTACAGCATTACATTAGCCGAATGTAATTAAAACCTTTGATACGAGTTTTAACAGGGATAAAAGAAGTATCAGCAAGATGGAGATATCTTTAAGCTTCAGTTTATCCCGGGGGGGGGCACAGAGTGCACACGTTCTGAGAAAAAGACAACATTAATATTAATGCATCACCTAGCAACATGCCAAGACAGAGTTTCCTCCTTCCACCAGGCGTTGTCCTCGAAATATTCAGGCTCTGGCATGTTGCGAGACTGTGACTGAGATTGTGATTCAACTTCTTTTTTTTTTTTTCCCCAAGTTTACAGCACAAGAAAATGTTGCATTGCAAGTCCAAATGAGCCCCAACAGGGCACTGCAATCAATCAGCAGGTGTAATAGGCAGCCAAAACGGCAGCTTCAAATGAGCTCACCCTCTAAACATGGCATCAGAATCAGCTAGCGCAAATTAACCAACCACGGTTTCCTTCAAAATCTTGTTTGCGGCACAGAAATGTGGAAAATGTGGCAGCGTGAACTGAGAATCTCCTCCACCTCAGAGCCCTTACCAAGTGCTCAAATGAAACAGATTATACATGCATCACTGACACACGCACAGTGTGCCTGTTGTTTCTTTTTTCTTTCCTACCCAGCTCTATCAGATTACTCTGTTCCAACTCAATTTGCTTGCTTGATAGGCACATCTTCCAACAACACAACTTCCTGCATCTGCACTCTCAGAAACGGGGGTACAGTGAGAGTCCACTTCTGTCCCTGCACTTAAAATCTACATAATCTACCATCTAGCACTAAATATTGGACCTAGGACCAAAAAGGTACACATATATTCCCAAGCAATGAAAGGTACACATTAACAGCTTCTGTCAAAGGGCGAGAGGCAGAGCACACCCTGGACAGGTCGCCAGCCTGTCGCAGGGCTGTTGCAGTATCAGGAAAGAGTCATTTTACTTTAATCTAAGATTTTACTGTCTATTTAATGCATTCTAACACATTTCATTCTGTATGCATTTTGTATAGTGGCAGCACGGTGGTGGGGAAGTTAGCACTGTGAACTCACAGCAACAAGCTTCTAGGTTTGGACTTTCCTGGGGTCTTTGTTCTCTCTGTTCCTGGTGAATGGCTCTTGTTTCATCCCAAGGACCAGAAGTTAAGTCAGTGGTTGTCAAACTACGACACAGGACCATGCATCCAGACACTGTACGGCATGGTTGATCAAGATGGTCCAAATTAGAGAAATTAAATTAAAGTGGTCAGTAAAACTAAAAAATTGTTCCATAAATACCAATCCTACAGATTAGGGCTCAGCAATTAATTGAACTTGTCTTCCAAACGTTTTGAAAATAGAACAATCAGGATACAACTATAACATTTTATTTTCCCTACTAAGATAGTTTTTTTTTTTTTCCCCTTGTCTTTTTCCACCCCTTTCCTTTAGAGGAGTATACCTGATTTATACCTCTCTCTAAAGCTCAAACCTACTAACTGTTTAATTCACCTCCAGCAAAGATCACTAAAAGAGAGCCTTCAGTCAAACAGATCAGTCTATAGGAAACAAAACTGACAAGGTGAACCTGTAACAGGATTTGTCTTTGTCTCCTGTGGCAGTACGTTAGAGGCTACTGCCCCAATGACAAGCCACTGTACCCCTAAAGGTACAATGAGGTCCTTTATTTTCTGACAGTGTAGCATTTACTCTTGTTACACTTGCTGTTCTTTATGTGAATCTCCCATTCAACAGAAGACTCAGGCTTGTGAAGAATGTAAGAAATTCAGTGGGTTGATAAAGCTTTTGAAGCCAATAAGTCTCAGTTGCTGCAAGACCCAAATGGAATACATTAATGAAACATTGAATTCTGACGATTTCCTTAAAACATCTTGAGAAGCCACTTGGCCTACATATTGTTGAATATGTATGTACATCCTGTTCCCCTGATGAGGGCTGTTGCTGCTAAAACATGTTGATTTTTTTTCTTATTGCTGAAGAGCCGCTGACTTCTTTCATTTTTTTATTCCTTTTCTTCTGCAGTTAAAAAGTAAGTAGTGGAAATCTTATAACATATTTCATTATTATTACATTGGAACAGTGCCTACACATGAAGGTTATATACTTATAAGACTCAAATGTTATTTATAGTCCTAATTTTACAGATACTTGAAAAAGTACGTATGCCCCAAAAAAAACATCAAATTTTTCAAATTATAATCTGGCGTTCTAGATTAGATGCCAATGATTAGAACCTTATTAAGAGCCTAGTTCATTGCAAGCCGCAGTGTCCAACAAGGATTTAATAAACATTAGTAGGATATCAGTTTTGATGGATGCAGACTGTACAGTGGATAATTACTTACCGAGGCCAAGGCATGGAGCCGTTACTCCTCCACTGTTAGTTTTTATTTTTTAATGCTACATTACTGTCGACTTGGTCACAATAACAGCTGTAGGATACATCACACAAATCTCTTATGCTCGCATGCTAGACTTTCTTTTTTGTTAGTCGTTGGAGTCAGCCAAAGATATCGTCACAATCCCGGTCATCTTTCATCTGGTACGGCTTAAAAACTCACCGTGTATACCAAGCTTTAAGAAGTGACAAGTGGAACATATTTTATTTAAACCTGGTGTTCTCTTTGCTGTCGAAGTGTGTGGTGTCAAGATCTAAAGAGCTCCGGTGGCTGCATATAAGCCTGGCAAGAGATTTAAAAAGATCTCCAAATTATTTGAACGGAGGTGTTTCAGTGTAAGGAAAATCTTCTACATGTAGTTTTGATTTCAGACAGCTGCTAATTTGTCCAGGACAAATCAAGAACAGCGGAAAACAACTGTTTTTTTTTTGTACTCCTTTGTGTTCTAGTTCCCTGCTTCTTCCTTCCTTCGATGTCCCCCTGTCTCTGTCTTTGTGTTTCCCTCTGTGAGTTTTTTTCTTTTTGCTCCTTCCTACTTTATATTCAAGGTTTGTTTTCTCATGTGTTCTACTGTCCTTTCACTTTGAGCCTTTGTTCTTTTTCCTTCTTTTCTAATTTATTTCCTACCCTCATTGGTTCTACTTTTTCAAACTCCTTCAGTCTTCTGTCAGTCCATCTGTTTGCCTTCTCCGTGTATGAGTTCCCATGTTGTTTGACCCAGCCTTTGGCTTCACTTTTGTCACAGCCCCTCCTCTGACCTGCAGGGGCGGTGCCTCCTGCAGGCAGAGGTGGGTCTTGAGTAATTGGAGCCACCTGGGCTCAGTAATTTAAGCAGGGCTCTACTAACCATTCTCCCCTCTCTGCTCCTCCAGGTAAACCCGGTTTGTCTTTTGTTTTAGTTTGGTTTTGGGTTGCAATATTCATCCAGATTTACACATACATGTCCACTCACTCATGCATTGCACACACTAAACATACTGATATATCCACATCTCATATTTGTTATCTTTCTTTAGGTTTTGAGTATACTTTTCAATAAAAACTATGTTGACTGGCCTATACCTTTGCCTCCCCTCATTTTTTTGTCATGGGCCATGAACCAGCCTGTGACAAGTGGGGGCTTGTCCGGGATTTAAACCCAGGACCGCTCGCACCTGAAGCGAGAATCATACCCCTAGACACACTAAACATACTGATATATTCACATCTCATATTTGTTATCTTCCTTTGGGTTTTGAGTATATTTTTCAATAAAAACTACTTTGACTGGCCTATACCTTTGCCTCCCCTCATTTTTTTGTTATGGGCCATGAGCGGGCCTGTGACACTTTTTAGTCATATGCTTAATTAAAGCTTGCTTTCTGTTTTCCAGAGCTTCCTCTTAAATTGGCATTTGGGCCGTCATTTCGAAACACGCAAAAAAAAAAGATTTCCAAGAACCCACAAATTCATTGAGGTAATCTAAACAAAGGAGGTAAGTAAACACACACACACACAAAAAAAACAATTTGCAGCCAGTATGTAAATGTATACAAAGAACGGTATTGTTCTTCAGTAATAAGAAAAATCAACAAGTCTCAGCACCAACTGCCTCCATGACGGGAACATGACATCCATATTTAGCAATATTTAGGCCAACTGGCTCCTCCAGAGCTCCTAGAGCAGAATGTCAGAGTGAAGCATAACTTAAGAAAAAACAAAACTCAATATTTTATTCATTCAATCCATATGGGTCTCTGTTCAGCTGAGACATAATATTGGCATGAAAACAGCTGAATTCTTTTCATTTTTCACATAACTTCACGAGTCAACAGTGTTACTGAATGGTGTGCACAGAACTTGGCAATTAACTTGAAGAGTACAAAACAAGAAAAATAAAAACAAAGTTAAAAGAAAGTGCAAAAAGCACAAACAGCACCTCACTTCTCCATGTAGAGGCTGCTCTTCCCTAAGCCCCTTATGTTTGGGAGTTTTTAAAAGTTTTTCTTGCATCAAATGTGTCAACTTTACAACCTCTGCACACATTAAAATATATTTACAGTCTATAAAATATATCAGCCTGGGTGATGCCACCCTGCAACGGGACACCATCCCAGCTGTCTGCTTTCCTATTAGAAATGGAATCACTTAAAAGCAGCTCTGTGATTTAGGTCTTCCCATTTAAAATTCATAAGCTGGGTAGATTTTGTGGGATTATGCATGACTTCAGCTGCGTGCTAGAGAGTCAAGTTAGGGATGGAAGCAACTGGGTCATTAAGTCTACCAATTTCATGATGCGGGCTGAGCTACGGCATAAATACAGTATGTTCACACTGGGTGTAACCACAATGTCAGCGGGCAAGATGAAGGGAAATTGACAACTAATAGGATCATGCAGTGTACATGCTGTGAATGTACTGACTCACATTGATCTGCAGCGCACACTCTACATGTAACTACGTTATTTATTTGTTTCTGACTCGTTTTCTTTTATTTCGACTATGTCCAAAAACAACCCAATGGGTTGATTATGTAAGCTGTTTTATAAATTTTAGTTATGTTTTAAGTAATCAACCTCTTGTTCAATTCAATTCAATTTTATTTATATAGTGCCAAATCACAACAAACAGTCGCCTGAAGGTGCTTTATATTGTAAAGACCCTACAATAATTACAGAGAAAACCTAACAGTCAAAACGACCCCCTATGAGCAACAGTGGGAAGGAAAAACTCCCTTTTAACAGGAAGAAACCTCCAGCAGAACCAGGCTCAGGGAGGGGCAGCCATCTGCCAAGACTGGTTGGGGCTGAGGGGAGAGAGACAGGACAGGAGATAGAGACAGGAAGTAGGGCTAAAAAGAAATATCAAAATAGTTTAAGACACCTGGCAAAATGCTGCCTCTGGCAGTATTCTGCAGCGAGTAATAACAAAGACTGTCTTTAAAGCTGTAAATACTATAATCAATAGTAATGTACATATATAAAGACTAGTATGTTTAAGTATATTAATAGTCATGAACAATGGTTTTTCCTGAAGTTAGACACCAGATCTGACAGACAGGAACTCATTTTCATGTATAAGGTGAGATCCTAGTTACACCACATTTTAGCTTAGCATGAAGACCTTGCTACTGGCTTTCTAGTTCAAATTAGCATATCCAGCTCTATAACGGCTCCAAATTACCACAATGTGTCTCACTTGTTAGTCCTGTACAACAACAAAACTGTAAAGCAACATTTGGTGATTTGAAAGGGGGACTGTCACTCTAGTATTTCTTGACAAGCAATGCTCTATTCATCTGATTCACTCATTCTTGGCTAGATATTTCACACTCCATCCAGCCTGCATGCTTAGCTAGATTAACTGCATTTTAACTAACTTCTTTGTTAATGCAAAGACGAATCAAATATTTATCCTGTCAGTCTTCTGTGATATGCCAATTTAACAAAATGTTGAGCTGTTCATTGAATGTGAAAAAGCAACTGCTTATTTAAGCACATGCTAGACAAAAACCCATGATGCACAGAAAACACAAATTGATTAATGGACAACACTGCTGGGAACAACTGCTTACCGCAATGTAAGAGAAGTTTACTTCTTGAATTATCATAGTTTCATTTCCAATAATACTGAAGTGGTAAGAGCCAGTGTTGCTTTAATTTAAATGTGAAAAGAGCACTGGATCAGCGGTTCTCTAATAAGACAGTGTGGGTGCCCTTAGTGGCGACACTTTGGTAAACAATGTATATGAAGCAAAAGTTCACAGCTAAGAAATATAATGAGAGCTACATCGTCCCTGGTGTAGGCACTGATTCAAATGCTAATTACCCAAGAGCCCACAGTGGTTTTGGATGTTCAAGGGTATTCAAGCACCGGTTCATGTCAAAAACTTTGAATTAACGCAGCACAAATTTTGAATTATAGATCTGATAACAGCTTTTTTTGTGGTGTGACCAAAAGCTGCGGATGAGACTAAAGGAGCATAGAAAATGAAAAAAAGCCCAACTACTGTTTTCCTTCACAGAGAAAGTGCGGCTACATAACTGTGTGTTCAATTTAGCAGAACTGACTGGTGCTTTAGAATTAACTGTACATAAAAAAAAAGTGTTTTATGCAAAATTTTTTCATGCTACTTGCTGATTTTTATTTTTTTTTATTTATTTATTTTTTATGTTAGTGGTATTTATCTAACTAAGGTGCCCCCAGGGCAACATACACTTCTCAGCTGCACTAAAGATAGGCTGTCAGGAGTTACATGAGCCTTTGGTCTCAAATAAGAGGAAAAACATTATTATGTTTGACGTACAGTATTTTGTGCTGGGTTATATATTTTCATCTCCAGGCAATGCAACTCCCATTCCTAATGCCAACAAAACTGACACTTTTGCTGTCTTCATTTGTACTTTATGAACGTTATTATCATTTGCACTACTTTTCATTTCACTAGCGCACAGACAGTATGTACCTGCATAGAAAGAGCTTATGTCTCAATGTGTTTCCTTCCGTAAATAATTGAATTGAAAATTGGAAGACAGTGAGTTTCTCTTCTGCTCCAGCGAGTGTCTGAAGCAATAAAAACACGTCTTGTCTAAATAGCACAATGGCAGTTTATCGGCAGCTTTCTGCCACTTCTTTTATGCAGCTGATGCTGTATGCAGCTGTCTGCGGCAGACAGACTCATTATTTTGTTGTTTTGCAATTATGGGTCAAATGAATGAAATGCTCAAACGGGGACAAACACATTATTATTCTCATTTTCCAGTTTCCATCCAGCAGAACATGCTAATATAAACTCAATGAAAGGACACTGAGGTCATCCAGGAAGTCTAAATATTCTGAATATAAAGGGAGAATATTCAAGACGGAAGCTTGTTAACAAAACAGAACCTCTGCAGGAGTTTGGACAGTTCTGCGTATTCAACTTTAATTTATTTTTTTCTATTAATACACGTGTCCTCGTTTTTCTTTATGATTTGAAATAGGCTGAAAACACGTGTCCATGCGCCCAAGTTTAGTAACATTTTAATGAACTCTGTGTCCAGTGTCTTGTGTGTAATCATATATATTTAAAGTGAGACAATATTACTTCACCTGGACTGTGGCCACAAGTGGGAGTTACAGAATAGACCCGGTTCAGCGATTTGCCTAACAAAGCAATATTTAGCAAACACTGACCAATCGAGATTAAGTGGTCAAGGTCACTGTTGCTTGTAAAGCCCAGAGTGAAGAATATACTGTTATTATAGTTATTACATTTATAAATTATTTCTGATTAATTGGAAATTTGCACTGCGTTATTCTTACAGCTTTATTTTAGTGTTTTGCAGAAAACTAAGGATGAAAACTTACATCCTTATATTGACTTAATTTAGTTAAAGTGATTACAGTGTTGCTACATTACAATGATTAAACTGTATTTCAGCTTACAGTACAATAGTCAAAATGACCTACAGGTCATAACAGACCAAGTGGGCAAAGCTGTTGATGCTAGAAAAATCTCTGAGAATACTGAAGGGAAGCTTTTTAATTATTATGACCCACTCATTTATAACTTTTAATATGTAAAAATAAGAATATGGCATTTCTTACATAGTTTTGCTGGATGGAAATTATAGTACGCTTAATATACTGTAAGTGATTACAGAGTCGCTAAACCTAAAATATCACTTTACGTGAATACAGAGCGTCTCTTTCTATGGTTATACTTGTGCCACATAAGATCCAGCCAGATTGTTTTTTAATACCACTGTAGAGCCCCTGTCACATTAACCATGCGGCACTCCTCTCCTTAAGTAAAAAGCATTCAGGAGTCCTGCTATTAGAGAAGCCGGAACTGCCTCTACTTTCTCTTGAACCTGTCTAACAGCATTATTTGATCAATAAAGCAACTGTTGATCTCTTCTTTTTTTTTTTTCTTATCAAATAATTGTTTCAGCTCTACATGACAGTTTTCAAATCCTTAGTTGTTTTTGGTGCAACACAGAGCAATGTCTTGACACATGAGAGCAACAGAGACTGAAACAGTCCCATTTGCCAGTCTCAGTAAATTAGAACACACCGTAGTGATCTGGCCTTTTTTTTTTTCTCTGTTGTTTGCTCATCGTGTAAAAACTACACAGGGGACCGAGTGACTGCCGAGGGTTTCGGGCAGTATGGTCAGTGCCAGAAACTGTTTGCCTCACATACACTTCATGTGTGCCACCAGTGTGACCACGCACATTTAGCATGAATCATAGTGTCAAAGCTGTGACCCTTGAAAGAGAAACTAACAGGCAAAAAAAAAAAAAAAAAAAAAAAAGAGGAATGAAACACATCTCCACTCGCTCCTGTCCTGAAATCTCAATTTCACTCTGGCTCCTCCATTGCCTTGACAAGGTCAGGCTGGCAGCAGGAATTCGTCTCGCCCCCTAATCTGGAGATTACATTCTCGGCGGCTGGGCGAGGCCCTCCCCCCCTTTCCCTTTCCTGTTTTGCCTCTCTCCTCGCAACCCTGCCAGCCTGGCTCTCTACTGCGGGGTAACGAGCCAAGACCCACTTACAGTGTGGAGATAATGTCCGCGGATTAAGACAGAGAGCCCCTCGAGTGGAGCCTCTTTCATTTCAGTATCTGGCCTGTGAAGCATCATAAATACAGCCAGTCAGACTCCACTCTGTGAATGTCGGTGGAAGTCAAACTCTGTCCTCTTATGACGTGTATGTAAGCATATGATCCTAATCCACCAAACTCAGTGGTAATGGCTACAGCATTACACAAACACAAAAGAACATTTTCACAGCAAAAATCATGGGAACTTTAGGGATGGTCTTGTCACCCTTGGGGTGAGTCACCAATTTAAAATGGCTGTGTAAGAACATTAGAGTTCCCTGAAGATCCCCATGGGTGGCAGGGTTGTTCAAAGAGCATGAGTTTGGATTTTCAGGCCATTTAACGCCTTAAAGAAGCCATAATTGCTACAGGCTTCAACCTCGTGTGACAGCATTTCTTATATCTTAGGCCTGGGTTGTTTGTTTACCATTAAGATAGTTACAGGGTGCATTTATCTCGGCACCTATCCATTTAGATACATGCTCACAGCGAGATTAAAAATGCTCTCAACCTGCCAAAGGTTTGCTTAACAAATTTGCCAATCCAAGAAGTTCTGAGCAGCTGCATTAAACAGCCAGGCTTTCCAGGATAGTTTACTTTTAGTTTGTGGTGAAAAGCACCGTTTTGAAAATGGCAGAAAACACGTTAAAAACAAAAACTGCCGATTGTCGTGGTCAGTGCATTATCTCTGGTTCCTGTTGTTATCCTTAGTTTTTGCTGAGCTGTTCCATCTGCTTCGTAGAAAATAGATACTAGTGATCATAAAAAAATTGATCCTGTAATTGAGCCATGTCTATGACCTTGCCATTAACATAACACATAAGTGATAAGTGAATTTATGAATATAATTAAAAGACATACTGTATGACTTGCTGACTGTGCTATACGCAGTGGATGTAAGTGCCAAAGCAAACGTATAGAACATTCAAAGTTTTGGCCTAAAAACTGCTGAATATGGAATGAGGTTGATCCCCAAACATCCTATATAGGTTAATAGTATTCCCCCATACATAATTAAACATATTTCTCATCATAAAATATTCAGTTTTTCACACAATAGATTAGAATTTATCAAACAGCTCAGACGTTTTCTAAAAGCAGCAAGATAAGCAAGATCTTATATTAAATAAACCCTGTTTGTCAGACATTTTAAGAAAAATACAATTTCTTTATATGTTTTCTGACAGTGTCTAGCATAAGGACATAGTTCCCAAAACAAACAAAATTACTTTTGCTTTACAATATAGAAAAAAAAATCTATGCCCTTTCATGTATGTATAGTTTTTAGATGTCTCATATATCACAGAATAGTATACAATCCTCAGAAATAGTATGAAGTTTAAATCTCAAATAGATACAAAACTAGAACTGCTGCATTTCAGAAATTCCACTGGTTTGAGTTCAACAACAACAACAACAACAACAACAACAACAAAAGGCAACGAGGATGCAGTCTTTCTGCACCAAGAAGTAAATACTTTTTATTTACAATCTACGCCTGCTAGCCTGTAACATTACAGTAGCTCAAAATGTTTACACATTATTGCATACCCAGGATGGCCAATGATTCAATTTTTATTTTCAATCTCGGCATTAACAATATTAGAAAATAAAAAAAAAACATCATAATAAGATGATCACTGCACCATCTTCCACTCTGCGCTCATCTTTTCTCCCTCACCTGTCAGCAGATGTCTAAAATCCACAGCACAGCTCCCATTTACATCATTTTTATACACCCGCTTCCTGATTTCTTAGTTTTTTGCATATTTATCACTCACATTTAAATGTGTCAGATCATCAAACAATTTTTAATATTACACAAAGATAACCAGAGTAAATACAAAATGCAGTTTTTAAATGATAATTTTAATAAGGGAAAACACTGTCCAAACCTATGTGGCCCTGTGAAAAACTGATTCCACCACCACCCTATTTGTGTAAATCATGAATTAACTGTGATTAAGCATGTTTTCTTTTGGAAAGCTGAGTTCACACCCAGGCCTGATTACAGCCAGAACTGATGAATCAAGAAATCACTTAATAGAACCCGTCTTCAGAACGTGCAGTAGACCAAGAGATCTCTAAAACCAACACATCAGGCCACAATCTCAAGAAACTCAAGACCACATGAAGAACAAAGTCATTGACATCTATCAGTCTGGAAAGGGTTACAAAGCCATTTCTAAGACTTTGAGACTCCAGGAAATCACAGTGAGAGCCGTTATCCACAAATGAAGAAAACTTGGAACAGCAGTGCGTGGCTGATCTGCCCAAATTACTCCAAGAGCGCATCAACGATTCATCCAGGAGGTCACAAAAGAACCCAGAACAACATCTGAAGAACTGCAGGCCTCACTTGTCTCAGTTAAGGTCAGAGTTCATGATTCAACAAGAAGAAAGAGTCTGGGGGAAAATGGCATCCATGGGAGAGCTCCAAGGAGAAAATCACTGCTGACTAAAAAGAACACAAAGACTCATCTCACATTTGCCCAAAAACCATCTTGATGATCCCCAAAACTTTTGGGAAAAAATTCTGTGGACTGACGAGACAAAAGCTGAAAAATTTGGAAGGTCTGCATCCCATTAAAACTGGTGTAAAACTAACACAGCATCATACTATCATGATTGTAGCGTATGTATATATGTTTATATATTCCCCATCTCCTCCTAGACAAGTGGACTGATCTTGATGACACGTTACATAAACATTGCGTAGTGCACTGTGAGTGCCAACATCTATAATAAGTGTATACAAATATTTTATATGAATCCCTTAATCTTATATTTTTGTGCATTTGACAGTTTAATTAAGCACCAAACAGCAATCTTACGACTTGCTAGCAGAAAATCCTGAAGGAGAACGTCGGGCCATCAGTTTGTGCCCTGAAGCTCAAGCACACTTGGTTATGCAACAGGAAAAAAAACACACCAGCAAGTCCACCTCTGAATGGGTAAAAAAACAAAACAAAATGAAGGTTTTGGAGTGATCTAGTCAAAGTATGAACTTAAATTTGATTTAAATGCTTTGGCATGACCTTAAACAGGCCGTTCATTCTCCAAAACCCTCCATTGTGGCTGAATTAAAACAGTTCTGCAAAGAAGAGTGGGCCAAAATTCCTCCACAAAGATGTAAAAGACTCATCGTCAGTTATCACAAACATGTGATTGCAGTTCTTGTTGCCAAGGGTGGTGCAACCAGTTATTAGGTTTAGGGGGCAATTACTTTTCATATAAGGCCAGGTAGGTTTGGATAGCTTTTTTTCCTCCTTTAATAAATTAAAAATTCCATTTTGCATTGCGTTGTTGGCACTGTTTTTGGTTTACATCACAGTGGTTGTGATAACAATAATCATCATCAAGAATCAAAAATCAAGAAGCCCATTTCACAACCACAAGATAGTAGTGTTCCAACAAAGTTACAGACAGCAGCTTTTCCAAATTCCATAATTTCTACATATTCTACTTATTATGTACATATTTTTGATGCATCATGCATGATACTATGGAGACACTTATCTATGGGTACATGCACAGATGTACCAAGAAACACAGCAATGTGCCAGCAAAGTATTTAAATAATGTGTATTTAAAATAAAAAAAAAACATCTAAAATGAGTAACACTGAATGTAAACTACTTTGTTAACAAGAATAAACAACAGGGTACCTTTAAAAAACAAACATATGGCTAACATGCATATACATGCATATACATTGTTTTGATGCACTTGCTATGTGTAGACATTAATAAGCAATTACACAGATAAAGAGTACATCACAATGAAAAGTGCAGTGCCTGTAAAGTTAACTTCTCTGGTGCCTGGAGAACAATAATCGTGCTCACATTAGAGCTTATAGTCTCGCAATAAATATAACACAATCCTAATGCAGAGTGACCCACTGCATCTAGGGGACACTGAGACAAAAGCAATACTGACAAATAAGGAATTCATTAAAAAAAATAATAAACAAATGAATAAATAAACACAATGAGAATTCAGTGTCACTGTAGGGTTTCTGTAACCACTGGAAAGGAATCACATCTCTCTCTTTCATACCAGAGGCGGACCATTTCACTGGCTGACAGACAAAGTAAAAGATGTTCCTAACATGGTTGTGCAATAGCTGAAGAACACCAAGCGGCTGAAAACTAAAAGCAAAGTGACATGACTGCAGCTCCAATAATGGCCACTTGAGGCCTACTCCAAAAGCGAGCCAGTTCCTTTAAGTTCCAATATTAAAATGCACAGTTACAAGGCATTAAAAAGCATGTTTGCCTTTTTTTAAAAAAAAAAAAAAGCATGGTTTCCCCCTTCATAACAGCTGTACATGGGTGAATTTGTTTTTGTAACTCATCCATTTGGATACGGTTACAACAAGTATCCAAATGGACATTTGACTAATGCTTATTCCAATCACTATACTGGACCTGTCCACTGTGTTTCTGTTGTTGGTGCTCTGTAGAGTATATTTAATGCAATTACCTGACAAATAGCATGGGCTGCTGTGTGCTACCCCCTCTCCAAAAAGACTCTGCTTCAATTCTAGTGTTTTCTTAGTCTGTTTTTTTTAACCAAGTTAATGAATGTAACTTGCTGACCAAGCCAGCTAGACTCCAAATATTGTTATTTCTGCTTTTAGTGCAAAAAAACAAAAGAAAACAAAACACTAATTTAAAGCTTCAAAATGTGGAGATCAAAACCTACAGATGACACCACAGGTGAAGAAGCCATCTTTTACATACAGTATATGGCAGACACCTATTTACTGTTCTCTGTACAGATAACAACTTAGATGAATCACTGTTGTTGTTTACAGGTTCCAGTACAATAGAGCCTGTAATGCTTTCTCATCATTAGGCTACCTGCAGACCGCTGTGTACAACAAAACACTGAGCCCCAGTGGACATATGTTCTGAACCAAAGGACAGGAATGAAAAGGATGGCTTTGCAAAGATAAATCATTTTAAACATCTATTAATTAGCAATAAATCACCTGTCTGGTCACACCCCAACCTCAACAATGAACCATTCTTTCTTGGTTGACCCAGACATGAAAGAGACACAGCACTGCCACTTTATCCCACAATTATAAGCTGATGTTTATCGGTTCAAGATCCCTTCGCCTAATGAAGTTTCCCATAAAACTGTCATTAGGCTGTGAAAGGAGCCGAGGAGGAGGGATTTGAGGAGGAAAATGAAAACTGTGCAGCTTAATGTACATCATTATCGGGGACTCATCTCAGGCTGCATTATAAAAATACACTGAATCATCATAACTCATAATGACCAACCACCTTCATTTTTTCTTTCAATTACTCATCGTGTGTCAATTAACACTGCAGACAAATGCTTGAAAGCATGTAAGTGCCTCTTAAAAGCCCTCGCCGCTGCTTCAGATTTACACACACTGTGTGTCAGATTCAGGCAAATAAAGAAATTCATTTACACACTAAGTCAGCGAGCATTAGAGAAGCATTAAAGGGAGCGTGTGCGTTCATGATATTATCATGAGCGTATTATTTTTGAACATTTTCCGATGCGGTATGGTGCTAACACGCTGCCTCTCAGCATCACACATTCTCTAATCGCAGCAAGCTTGGTGAACCTCTGTTCCTAACTGAGCCAAATCAATTAGATTGCAGTTTGTTGTCTTTTCATTGGTCGTGAGCATCAAACAATTCAGGAAGGGAGAAAAGATCAATATTGCAAATGAAATAAAGCACTTGATGTTCTCCAGCGGAGATACACTCATTTCTGCACAGAGATAGAGACGGTGCTTGGCATTAACTGCGAGGGGCTGGCAAAGACTCAGATCTGCTCTACAAATACATCCTCTGTTGTTTTATTACCACAGATCATCTTACAGTTTTGTATTCGGGATTAGCAGATGCTGCCGCTGAGTACATCAGCACGCAATGGAGTCATCTGAATCCATCCATCTATCCTACTTATTAAACCCATTACACATTGTCAGCACTCGATAGATAAATATAATTCACTGATTCTTTTTATAAAACGTGAATGCATGAATTACTCCTCAAAAAAGCACAGATGATCCACAACAGAGGAGCTCACATGACTGCTCCAAACATCTACGCTCAGTTTTGGTGTTGCAGCCAAATATTCGGTTTAAGGCTTAGAAGAATAACTGAACTGTGAAAGTAAAGTGTGTGCCATCATTAAACACATGAAGTTCAGTTAGTACTACATGGGCTGTGAAACTGGCCGTAAAAGGTTTTGTGTGACAATGAGGGGAGTCGTGGTCTGAGCCACAACACAAGGACAAGGAATTTACCATAGACTGTATATAAAAGATGGCTGTAGTATAGTCACTCACTGGTGTCTGTATATTACCAATTATTTAGCTATGCAAATGAGCTAAACAATGAAACTTAAAACCGCAAAGCACATGAAAATTCACAATCTCACGTCAGTGTTAGTGTGGAAATATTTACTAATTAGCACATTAGTTTTAACTTTTAAAATACAAATCCTGGCTATAGATGGAAAATTAAGTGATCACCATGTGTACCATATTTCAATCAATCAGTGCGTTCCCCTAAAGCCTAAAAAAGTCACCTTCACAGTAGTGGTGCTGTGGAAAACAGTGGATGGACTACAGGCCTCAGCGTCTGTGGACCAACTGTGTTTTAATATAACATTTTCTTAGATTGGTTAAACTCACAAAGATTTTCTGCACTTAATCTCCTTTCTTCTCTACTCTCTCCACACTGTTCTCTCTAATAAAAGCAAAAACAAAGGCAGCAACAATTATATGCAGTGACTTTATGAGTCAGGGGTTTTCAAATGAATGTTTGTCAGCAAACTGTTGGTATTAGATAATTAATCTAAAACAATCATCACTGCTGTACAACATACTTACAGCCTAGTACGCCTATGATCACTAGTTAAATTTGCCTGCTCACATTCTCACCTTGTTGCACCTGGCAACATTAACACCACCATTATTGAAGAGAGCATCTATAATGTAATGGGGTGTGAAGAATTTATAATGGGTCTAAACAAAATAGTGCCTTGACCTGCCTGTGTATTTGACTTTGACCTACTCCACTGCAGAGAGTAGCTTTAGTGGATTAAGCATTATGCAAGCAAGGAAAGCTATAACATCAAAAAGAAAATTTCTTGATTAGGCTGGGTTGGACATTTTGAAGCTGCCAGATGGCTAAAGAGGCTGTGGTCTTACTGTTCAGGAAGTGAACCATGGCGGGTTTTACAGTTACAAGGGAGGTCCTAATGAGTCTCAGAAGGCTCTGAAGAAGGAAGAGTGACTCTATACAGCCTTTAACAGAGTTGCTTAGACTGGCTGCACACATGACATGTCTCCTATGAGGGGGAAAAAAAAACCTTCTATCCCTCATTTGCTCTTATTGTATTTCTTTTCCTTCCTCCTTATGTTGCACGTGAACTTTCTGTGAGGCCTTAGAATCTTCACGTGACCAAAGGACACAAAAGCTTTGCACTCCTTATGTTTGTTTCATGCCAAAGCTTGAAAGTTAAGTCACTCAGGGTGATGGCTTGTGCTGAAAATGTAAAATGTCACAAGTGGTATGTGGAAGATGTCATGATCTGAGCTCCTGGATGCACAGAGGGATAAATCTCAAGCTAACAGTGTTTTTTTTGTTCATTTTTTGTTTTTTTTTATACATGCAGTGCTAGAAGAAAATGTTTTGACCATGAACTCAACTCCGCAGGGGAGGGAAAACCAACAGCTCTATTTGGTGAATAAACTCCATTTCTTCCCCTGCTGCCCTGAAACAGTTTGTCCCTACTGAGACTGCCACAAGACTCTAAACAGAGGAGGAAGAGCGCATTAAGCTAGTTAATGCATATGCATCTGTTTTTATTTTTGTTTACTTTTTTTGCTGTGAACTGATGCAGCGTGCAGCTGCTTATTTGCACTTTACTTATTTCTTCAAATAGTATTTAAAAAGACAGCAAAAATGGAAAAACGTTTCTTTTCTTTGTGTGAAACGACCAACTGTGTCACTCCCTTTCTCAGATTTATAGGCAATGTATATGCAAAAATGTTTTAATGACTTCAAGAACTAATTAAATAGTTATGTGATATGTATTTTCTACATTTCTTTTGCTGAACCTTCATTACATGACTGTCAAAAGTTTAATTACAAAAGGAGATTAAAATGATTTCATGATGATCAAATATTAATGCCGCCAGAGTGATCATTCCTCTTGGCACTAATATTTCTTAATAATAAGCCAACTTGTATGAGATATTTTTACTCACATATCATTTGTGTTCAAGAGACTTGACCTCAATGAAAAACCAAGGATGAATTACCTAAGATTGCGCTTTCTTCTCAGGTCTTGAATCACAGTGCAATTACAGTCATTTCAACTCAGATATTTCCTCAAGAATGTTACAGTACTCCTCAGAGGTAATCGTCAGAGGCAGACACAGTTTGGACAGCAATGAAAAGTACTTCAGCGCCTACTCAGAGTCCCATGACGACATATTGAGTTACAGTAAGCGATATGTATGAATGGGTGAGAAACTGATACACACCACTCTCTTATTTCCAGGCACACACACTGAAAGCATTGTTCACTTTTACTTTTCTGTGCACCTTTCCCTTTGAAACCAAGGCTGCTACGAATGGCACAGAGGTGCTAAATTTAGTTGAAAAAGAGTCTGGGTGGTAGCCTATCACCGGGACAGGAAAACCAAAGAGATTACATCCAAGATAGGGGTTTAATCTGCGGGAGCAAATTAGAATGCTAAACATTAGGCCATGAATCATTAATTCAAGAGTGGAATTACATTCATGCTAATTACTGCTGTTGAGTAGCTTAATTTATTTTACTTTGGCTTGATTTAGAAAATGAACTCCATGGTTCTCCTTGCGCGTTTCATCAAAAACCACATCGATATCAAATATTACCATCATGTGACTATAGTGGGTTTTTTTCAAAATCACCACTCTTACAGTATTGAATGGTATCATATGATCTGTTTCATTGTGATATCATATAATTAATGTAAATACCTCAGCTGTAATGAATGCAAACACTTGCAATTTTGGAATTACACTTCTAAAATTTAATTTGCTTTAAGCCTGGCTCGGTCCACTGGCTGATTTCATGCTTTGGACTGAAAATCAGTGACAGCAGGGCTTATGGAGTGATGAATCCAAGTTTGAGGAGGTACAACAGTGAGTGTCTACAGCCATCTGTAAAATATGGTGGAGGCTTTGTCATGGTTTGGGCTACATTTCAGTCAGTGGTGTCAGGGATCATGTCAGAACTGATAGCATTATATAGAAAGGTATAGTCAGATTTTGATCCACCATGCAACATCATCTGGAAAATATATGATTGGCAAAGGCTTCTGTTTTCAGCATGATAATGATCCAAAATACACTGCCAATGCAGCAAAAGCATACCTGGATACACACAAAAACACATAATGGAACACTATCAGTCATGGATTGACCTCCCCAGCTTGGACCTCAAGCAGTGTGGGATCATCTTGACAGAGAACAGAACAAAAGGGAACTGACATCCAAAGAAGAGCTTTGAATGTCCTTCAAGAAGCCTGGAGAACTATTACTGAAGACTACTAAAAAAAATTCTATACTGTATTTCCTTTTATGTTTGCACATTTCAATAAATTTCTGCACCTATTTCCCATTTTCTTAGTGAAATATAAAGAAAAGAGGGTTGTCTCAAGACTTTTGAACAATACTTTATCCATCCATCCATCCATCCATTCGCTTCCGCACATCCTGTTAAGGGTCGCGGGGGGGCTGGAGCCTATCCCAGCTGTCATAGGGCGAGAGGCAGGGTACACCCTGAACAAGTCGCCAGCCTGTTGCAGGGCACAATACTTTATCTCCATTTTATATTCTTATTTCAATAGAAAAGCTTCAAAAAATTAGATTCTTTCAATAAAGCTACTTTTAGCTAATCTACCTCTATCCACTCAAAAAAGGAAGCAGAAAAAAATGCGGGAAAATGGGAAAGCATAAGGGTTTGAGCGAGTTTGATGAGGACCAAATTGTGATTGCTAGACGACTCGGTCAGACCATCTCCAAAACTGCAGCTCTTATGGGGTATTCCTGGTCTGCAGTGGTCAGTATCTATCAAAAGTGGTCCAATGAAGGAACAGTGGTGAACCAGCGACAGCAGCATGGGTGGCCAAAGATCACTGATACACATGGGGAATGAAGACTGACCTGTGTGGTGCCATCCAACAGGTGAGCTACTGTAGCTCAAATTACTGAAAAAGTTCATGTTGGTTCTGATAGAAAGGAGTCAGAATACACAGTGCATCACAGTTTGTTGTGTATGGGGCTGCGTAGCCGCAGACCAGTCAGGGTGCCTATGCTGACCCCTGTCACCTGCCAAAAGTGCCAACAATGGATATGTGAGGATTTGGAACTGGACCATGGAACGATGGAAGAAGGTGGCCTGGTCTGATGAATCGCGTTTTCTTTTACATCACGTGGATGGCTGGGTGCATGTGTGTTGCTTACCTGGGGAACACCTGGCACCAGGATGCCCGATGGCAAGCCGAGGGAGGCAGTGTGATGCTTTGGGCAATGTTCTGCTGGGAAACCATGGGTCCTGGCATCTATGTGGATGTTACTTTGACACAAACCACCTACCTACAGTAAGCACTGTTGCAGACCATGTACACCCTTTTATGGAAACAGTATTCCCTGATGGCCGTGGCCTCTTTCAGCAGGATAATGCGTCCTGCCACAAAGCAAAAAGGGTTCAGGAATGGTTTGAGGAGCACAACAATGAGTTTAAGGTGATGACTTGGCCTCCAAATTCCCCAGATCTCGATCCAATTGCGCATCTATGGGATGTGCTGGACAAACAAGTCCAATCCATGGAGGTCCCACCTTACAACTTACAGGACTTAAAGGATCTCTTGCTAACATCTTGGTGCAGATACCACAGCACACCTTCATCAGGACTCTAGTGGAGTCCATGCCTCGATGGGTTAGGGCTGTTTTGGTAGCAAAAGGGGGACTAACACAATACTAGGCAGGTGGTCATAACGCTATGCCTGATCTGTGGGTAATTCTTGTGTTTTTAGCTAACAAAACTGAATTGAAGCATATTTCCCATTGATATATGAAAATTTTATATGCCAAGCTATAAATTTCACGTTAGTGGGCTGAACATAGTGGGTGCATTTCCAATCTTTATGCAGCAAAATCTTCATCAGCTGGGTCAAGCTTCATATTTAGCATATAGATAACAGTAGGGTGTTGATCTTCTATTGAATTCCCAGAAATCGACCAAATATGCATAGTCACCAAAATGTCAATCTATAACTTCAAAGGTTCAGTCTAGCTCTATCTTGAGTTAATTATGTACACGTTTTCAGTGCTGTTAAAAGTCACAAGGACGCCAAATGTGTATTAATCCACAAGTGGAAACAGTCCACTAAATACTGCAATTTTTCTGGGCATCTATTCATATTTGCCACCAAAAGTACAGTGCCCATCTGTTCCTCCTTAGATTAACTATGCTGGTATTGTGACCACTATTTTTGATGCACATCTTTAGTAGGAATGAATAATCACTAAGAACAAATGGGCAAAAGGTTGAGTTTCACTGAGAAGTTAAGAAACAATTCTCACACCTTCCCGTTACTATGTGCAGGATTTGACAGCAAGCGAGCCTGTGGTTTATAATGCATCACTTAACATTAAATATTTGTATGTTGCCTCTATCTGCTTTCGTTAGTGGTTAGGTCAGATGCAGATGATCAGATAAATTATAAAATCTGGGGAAGCTTTTAGTGAACAGTATTTCTAGACAGAAAGTCTAGAGAGGCCGAGCATGGCACAAAGGGAGATGTTGATAAAGAGAGGAAGAAGGGAATTCAGTGAGAGAGAGAGGTGGAGGGCTGGTTAGCAGCAGGCAGCTGGGAACGGCTGTGCTGAACGGGCAGCAGCCAGGCTGATGGATTACACCGGCTCTCTCCTGGGTAAATGGACACCGCCACCCCTCCCCTTTTAACAATGTCTCAGCCTGTATCGTCATTGAAATGTCTCCAAAGATGGAGGTGAACATGCAGCTGAGCCACTTAATCTGAGAGGCTACATTTCTACCACAAGCAGTGGATTTGAGAGACCCCTGCAAAAGATCTTTTCTAAACAAATCTGATATCATTTTTCGCAGAAATGACTTGTCTACCAATACCAATATCATCCGCAAGCCAAGAGTAATGCTGAAAAACAAGACAATCCAGTCGTGCATCGATTCAGTCAAGACTAATTGCCAGGAAAGAAGCCCATATTGTTTTCATACATATTTTCTCATTGTCATTTGCAGTAGAGCTATGAGTGCAGCGACTCCTTTGCCTCAGCTTGGCATGTGGTTTTACAGGTTATGACACCAGGGATCACGATAGCTCCACCTGGTAAGACCGAAGCATTTTCAGAGCCTGCTGAGAGCTACACAAGCCACTTCAATTAGGTCTGCACTGAAAGGTCACACTGCTTAAGAGTGTACTCTGACTAAATAAATAATGAGTAATGGGAATGTACGAGAGCAAAGCAGTGCAAATTAACCCCCTCACCAAACACACTCACACGCACTTTCACATTTCCTCACATAGTGTCAATGTCAAGGGGCCATCCTCATGTTTTGCAGGTACAATCTCAGTCCTTTGTAAAGTCCTTGACATTTTCTCATCTATTTCATCAAGCTTTGAAGCTGGAAAATCCTACAGTCATGTCCCTGTCTGAAGGCTTTCCGGTGCTGGGTTGCACAGTAACAAATTACGGAACAGCAATTCAATCACAGAGACTTTAATCCTTTCCTGCATTTAAACACTAATGTTCTGGCTTTGTTTTGGAAATAACCAAATGTTAAAACATGACAATTTTAGAAGACAAAAAAAAAAAAAGAAAGAGAGAAATTAATTGTTTATTCCTTGGATTCTCTATACAAGTGTGCCCTGAGGCAAAAAGGCCGAGAAAACAATTATGACTCTAAATAATTGCATCATTCATATAACAGCTGGGTAATAGATCTTTTTTCATGAAATGTTCTCCAAATGCTAGGTGTCAATTAACACAGTATCCTGGGATGCCTCAACAGTAGTCAACAGCTTTATCATCACTGCTAACTGTAAATCACTTCTCAGCCTTGACTGCAAGTCACTGATTTATGCTAAAAAAAAAAAAAAAAAAAGATTCAATTCACAATGTTTATCTGTACCTTGACAAACTATCACAAATCACTGATACTGCTATGGCTTAAGTTTGATTAAGGTTGGGGAACCTTTGTTGTCAAAGGAATTTAAGGAAAGGAAAGGATTTTAAGGATAGCAGGGCTGCAGGAAATGTGAGATAAACAGCTGTCTACCATGCTGCTCCAGTCATCCTGCGCAGGCTCCTCCCTGTGTGGACTTTGAGGTTACCTCTGATGCAGCTCATAAAAGATGAATAACATTTTTTGAGGCATGTTCCCCAATTACAGAATGTACCTGCCAGAAGTGGCATCCTTAAAAATGCTGGTTTGATCTCTCAGGACAAACAAATACGCAATATTTAAAAAAAAAAAAAATTAAAACAGTATTGTTCTGCAGCTGGACACACTCATTGCATTGTGCAATGGAATTGAAATAATTGTTTGGAAAGGTGGTTTAATCTGGAAATCTTTTTGTTCCTCGGTCATTTGACTCAATTTATTTTCTTCTGGTTTGGGTCATTATCTCACTGTGGGATGGAGTCCTAACCAACCAGTCTGCCTTCCCTGTGTTTTTCACCTTATTCCTCACTATTCTGATAGATATACTTCCTGCAGTACAGCACTGTCATAATAATGCATCAGGGGTGCAGTAGCTCCGTGTGTTTTAACACTGAAGGTCTATGGATGAAAGGTTTGTGAGTATTCCACAATGGTTGAGGCACCTGTAGGAACTGTTAAGAGTCACTCTCAATGATTTATTTAACATTTAAAGCTCTTAATCCCTGAAAATGGCCTGTTTTTTTCAATTAAACTGTGAAGGTTGTGACGTTCTAAAACAGTAGTTGGATGTATTAGTGATGGGCAAGAGTACAGAGCACTAGTGGATGGCTTTGTGTCATGGTCGAGAAGGAATCATCTGCTTCTGAATATGTATAAGAGATGATCATGAAGGCAGAGGACAGGATGCTGACGTCATGGAGAAGTACAAGGACCTAAGCATCCACATCCACAACAAGCTGAACTGGAGGAGGTCACTGAACAAACTGTTTTCTATCATAATACTGACCACCTTCTGCACCACTAAAGCCCGATTTAGACAACTGCGCTGTGTCTTTGCGGGGCCTATGTACGTAACTGACGTAAGTAGCTGACGTCTTTGCCGGTGTTGTGCCAAAAAGTGATCGTCTGCCATAAAGTGATTTTCGATGTTTCTATGTGCTTTTATGTGTCTTTATGTCTTTATGTCTTTGCTTATATTGGTGAATAGAGTGTAGTCAATAGGATTTATTAAGGGCTGAAATATAAAATGAAGAAATGACCTGTTTTTCAAGTATATTTATGACTCTGCATTATTGCACGTACATTATAATAAATCCAGTCCTCTTTGGTCACTTAAAATATCTTTATAGAGTGTAATGTTATATTTGTTCTGATTTCTGCTGCCCTCTTGGCCAGATATCTCTTTAAAATCTGGCCAATCACAGTTTTTACCCTGATAAATAAAGAATATATAAAAGTCGCTGCCAAAAACTGATTGCAGCTTCTACCTTGTGACAGAAATGTTGTTTCTTATGTGTTTTTTCTAATAAGTTTGACATATTTTTCAGAGATTATAGGTCAGCAAGTCATTTACAACAATTTAAATACGGGCAATCATTTTCTGGCAATCACTTTTTGGCAGACGATCACTTTTTGGCACAACACTGGCATGCGTTAATTATCGTGTGGTCGTGTCCCGGTGGTTTACATGCCAGCCGACAAAAATAAATAAAATGCGGGAACAGATAGCCGTTTAAAAACACTATAGGAGGGGTGAGAATAGCTGGTCTTCTGATTACTGACCTTTAACTACAAATCTCTGCAATTCTAAAGGGAACGCCGACATGGATGACAATTGTCTTAAGATTCATCACAGAGACCACCTTTACATGGTTTCCACATTATCACGCGATGTGGTGTTAAAGTCACTTAAATATATATTTTCTTGTCATTCCTCTTATGCATTATTCAAATCTTTACTTCAACAACATTTCCCACATTGCAAATTAACGATCATTCTGCTTTGTGTCTTTGCTGATATATCCTACACCTCTTTCATGCATTTTCACTTCCATTACTCACCCTTCTCTTCATTTGTTGCAGCACATTTTGAGATGGATTTCAAAGCAAAAAGCAGATTGCTGCGTTGGAATGATCCAGTGGATGGTATTACTGATCGATTAATCTGCAGTCCCCCATTTTTTCTGTTTTTTGGGGGGTGGGGGGTGGGGCATAACCGTTGCTACATTTATAGCACAATCTTCAGTAGATTGCTGCCTGATTAACCTTTTGCATTTCTAAGCATTTAAAAGGAAAGAAAAAGACATGAACATGGCCTCCCTGTAATCTGCTCCTATTCTATGTGATTAAATCAATTGTGAGTGCTTAGCCTTGCTTCAGGCCCTTGCTTTAGGAACAAAAGTGTCGGCCTGCTGATTCCATGTTCGCTGAGTCACCCGGCATGTCCTGCCAAGCACTCCCTTGGAAGCACATCAAACCTGGGATTTTATGAAAGGAGATACGGCACAGAACCATAATAAGGATTCAGGTTTGTGACAAGATCAACAGGAATAAAATGAGAAATGGTAACAAAAAGAACATGCAACAAGAGGATGGAGCAGTTGTCCATCAGCCTCTTAAACCTCTATGGTCTGGTAGCCTGAGGTCAAAAGTTGCTTCAAGGCTTGAAGTTGCAGAGTCTACAATTAATCATCCAACATGGAGCTTAACAAGGAGATCGGTTCACCATCTTTATTAAAGATATTGGATTTCAGAGCGTTTTTCATTTGCACAGTGGATTTTTTTTCCTTCCCTTCTTTATCCTGCCCCATAGGAGGCGATATGTGTGATCAAGTAGCGAGCAAACTGATGGAAAATAATGACTCAGTGTTACTGGACTGGCCTGTGGGCAGAGATTAAGGAAATGAAAAAAGAGTTCATGGAGTTATTCATGCCGCTCTCCCAGTCTCATTATCGACCACACACCAGAGGGGATGACACTGTGGCTTTCAGCACCTGCGTCCTCGCAGCCGCACTAACTCTGCCGCGACTCCACACAGCATCACGGTGGAAACAAATTAAAGCTGTAACCGAGTAAGGCAGGGGAATGGTGGCAGGCTGTAATAGCAGTGCTTGGCAGAAGTCTCCGCTTCTGTTGACTGACAGCTTCAATGATGAGTGGAAACCCATAGTGCATGTGAGTGTACATTGTGTAGGCTTTATAAGTCTCAGAGCACAAAAAAAGCACAAAAGCAACTCTGATTCCTATACAAGCCCTATTAGCAGAAGCACTGGGGTATACTGTATTGGTTTACATACAGCATAAAAGACTGAATGTATGGAATATTCTTATCTTTTTCACCTTCTCACTTAGTCATTTTGGCAAACAGACACATTTAAATGTAACTCGAGTAGGTGGTTGTCTTTGCATAGGCCACCATGGTTTAAGATTGAGTTGCTGCACCAACTCCTCCACACAGCCGGAAGCTTTCTCCCCTAGCATCTGCAGCTTCAAAATACACATAAATACTCCAGGTATGGCTGCCGTTATTGGGTCGCATTTATTCTCCAGATTGGAGTTTTTGCTCTACAAACATTTTTCAGAGGCAGAGCTATTCTGGAGCCAGATGGTTTGCTTAGCTCTCGGTGTGCACAGCTATGAAAAAGCAATGTTTTGGGGGTTATGTGTGCAGCAAACTTAAATGGCGCAGAGAGATTATAAATAAAAACACAACAACTTGGTTTTTTCATTCATGTTTGAAATGTATGCAGCGGTTTAAGAACAGTATACTGAAATAAAATGTAGTCACTTATTTTCAGCATGCATCACGTATACTTGTTTAATGCATACTTCCAGGAAATCCTGCTTGTCAATGAACTAAATGACCTCGAATTCATTTGTGTAACAACCTGATATATATATATATATATATACTGTTTATATATTTGCTACAGGAAAAGGACACTGAAAGAGCAAACCAAGGAGTGGAAGTCTGGTTAAAAGCTGCTCAAATCAATATTTTTACATTAACAACAGATCTAATTATTAAAGGAAGTAATACTAGACTTGCATTTAATTAAAGAAAATACTGGTTGAATGAAATCATACCTATCCCTTACAAATGCATTTAGTTGTCCAGGCTGTAGGATAAACATAAAATCCACCAACTACCTTTATAATATAAATTAATTATAAATACGCATTAAAATATTCAAATTTGCAGCACAGTAACTCTATAGCCTCATTTCTGTCACCCTGAAACAATAACAACAGACTTTCAGTCAAATGGTTGTACCTGCCCAAAATCGTATTTATACAAAAAGAGAACTTTATCGATTGGTGATCCCAGAACAACAAGCGCTGCAGTTATCCTGCTGTGACATTGTTTCATTAACACAGGCCTGTATTCTCAACATTCTCTCAAAGAATCAGATGTTTTATCTTTAAGGCAGAAATCTGGTTTAACCAACTATCTTAATATTGTCTTGGGGGGGGGGATCAATGGTCCTTTTTATTTTAAAATAGCTCATCATACTTCAGAAAATCTATTAATGATGACGTTATCCAAAAAGTGAATCACACACCAATATTTTCACAACACCTGGTTAGAACTAGTGGATGAACATATACTGCAGCTGCTCTATTCTACTTTATAATAGTAAATCCTAGAGATATTCAATTACTAAGACTCCCTTCAGTAGTCTTTGTATGCTGTGTTTTTAGGTGACAAACCCAGCAACATGTGCAAGTGTAGATCTGTGTCGCAACCACCTCACTGCCATTTCTGACGTTGCCTAGATACTGTAGCTGCAGGCTGGCATGGCATGTGAACTTAGAGGTTAACTATCTAACATGGACAACTTGGCATGTGTTTTTTTTTTTCTCTTTCTTTTGTAGGGTCTTTACCTTACAATATAAAGTGCCTTGAGGTGACAGCGGTGGCACTTTGGAGTGATATATATAAAACTGAACTGACTTCCTTTTTTCACTTAGTGCCAAAAATGTTGAGCTTAAAAAAACTGAATCACATCTTTGTTTTTTATGAAATGGCACTCATGAAAACTGCTTCTTTAGCATCACCTATTAAATTTAAACATGACAGATGACATCAGCTTTGCATCCAGAGAAATTTAGCTTCAAAGAAATTAAACAGTTAAAAAAAAAAGAAATTATGAATATTTTCAAAATATAAGCTTTGTGGGGAAATGCAAATACGAGTACAGTATATAGTAACTGCACTTCCTCGATGTAATAAAATCAGCTGTTCTAAAAAAATTAGAAAGGTAAATCTTATATGAATGATACAGTTGTCTGTGCATCAGCATCTGGGCCAACACTGCCAACAGGAATGCGGCAGAATGCGGAGGCTGACACAGACCTCCATCTCCCAATGGCTGCAGCCGCAGCCAGCCTGTCAGGAAGATGAAAATATGCCTGGCTTCATTTAGTGCTGTGGGGATCCTGTGGAGAAAAGGGGCAGGTAGAGCTAATGGACTACTCTAGGACACAGCGGGGCTGTCGACTCAGCAATGCCGCCGGCTGTCTCTCCAGGACGCACCATTTTTATGACAATCTCTCCAAGGCAACTGCAGGCATTCAGAGGCCAAGGAGCCATCACCTCAGCGCCCAGATTGTGCAGGATTTACTGTAAACAAAATCAATTTTCAGGGAATTTTCAGAATTTTTTTTATAACCAGCTGTGCTGACTTATCATATGCAATCCCTTTTTTTTCTTTTGCATTACAAACAAGTCATTTAATACAGGATTAAAAGGCACGCTATTCTGCTGGTAATCAGGAGTTTTTCTGATTCAGGTCTTAGTTCCAATTTAGCAATTTGATTATTTCAACATATGGTGATGTCGTCGAATAAAAAGTGTCACACAGACCCGATCCAAATCTAAATGAATTGTTAAGAGTTTTGCACAGTTTATGCGCACATACGCAGCACGATCAGGTGTATGCACGGCTCAGTTGCATTTATGCATGTATTTGCAGGCCCATCTTTGTAATCACACTTCTCTGCTGCTAAGCGAGAACTAGATCTATCATGAGCTGTCAGTCTTGCAGAGCAATAAGAGAGATACAGTGGCTGCACTGATTGACAGAAAGGAAATTGAAGTGTCACATGAAACATGTTAACCATATTTTGCTGTGTGTTGTCACCCACTGACACACCGCTTCAGTCAAGCAACCCGAACTGGAAAACAGCAGGAGTGCAAATTCAAGGAGAGGAAAAGCTTAAAATAATGGCAGTTGTTTCCCAATTACTGAGCATGTAAATGTCTAGGTAAAGGCATTCTTTCCTGCAGCGCCCTTTATCTTGGAGATGCAGCTCCATGTATACTGTCTGACAGTAATCTTTGACAGCGTTGTCAGCGTAAGACCTGCAACACGAGACATATGAGCAAATAAGGCTGAGAGAATGTGGGGAAAAAAACAAGGCACCGTGAAGGGTGTGCATACTCTTCAGGATGTCAGTTTGCAGTGTAACACACTGCAGATGTGGCTTTATGTCAGCAGAAAGTGAGAAGTACCCGTTCTCCCACCATGGCAGTGGCATGTGTAATGCCTCTGTTCATCACCACCCACTGCACATCATTAGCATGAGAGATTTCAAGTTTAAAAGTACAGGAGGCAGCTGTCCACTGCTGTCATCAAATTCAACCAGTTCGAGCCCGAGCGAGCGCTCAGAGATGATCAGACTTAAACTGAAGCTTTAAATTGACTCGGTTATTTATATCTGCCCAAAAACATCTGCACTGGGGTGGTGCTGTGACAGTGCCAGATAACAGAAAGCGTGTTTGCATGAGAGCTGGCAGTGAAAACTCTCCAATAAATGATCGCTGTGAAAGTCTAAGTGTGAAACACACCTTTGAAGCACAACTGTGGGCAGGTGATAATAGGATGGAATCTCAGCAGCTAAAGGTCATCCATACATTTTTGGTTGTTAGCTGCACTGCAGGCCAACAATGTCTTATTCATTTAAAAGAGTGATTTTTTTTTTTTAATGTTAAAAATAAAACCTTTTATACACTTTATTTGCCACACAAAAGCACAATAACAATATTATTATGATTACACTATAAACCCCCCAAATCTGGCAGAGCTCAAAATAATTAAGGTGATTAATTGCCAACATTTTTTAACGCCGAGTAAGCAGTAAGTGCTTATTGATTTCACTCAAATATTTTCAGTTAAATTGACTGTTTACTTTTAATAATTACACAAGACCAACATATCACTGTAATTTCATTCAGGCAGGCATGTGCAATAGAACTATACTTTGCATGCTGACTATCATCTAATGTCCATAATTTTCTACTGCTAATTATTGCTACTAGTAACTTCCCCTACACTTGATACTACATTATTAATGGTCAAGAGCAGACACGCACGACAGAAAAACCTCTCTGAAGTTATACTTTTGAGTTACTTAATCTACCATCAGACTTCAAATTAACAAAAATAATCAGTTCCATCAACTCAAAAAGGAGAAAATGTCACAGAAAATCAAAATAATTGAGTAGAATTTGGAAGGTAAAAAAGATTTGCACTGTTTAAACTCTTCAAATGCTTTGAGTAGTTGGGTTTACAATAAACAGACAATATTGAACAAAATTTCCAATTTCTAATTAGAAATTAATTTCTTTATTTATTGTATTTTTTTTTTTTGGTAACTTAAGTAACACTCAAAACAGTGTAGTATAATCCAGGAATTTCAAACATAAGACCCAGAACCAGAATCAGACCACCAAAGACTCCAATCCGGTAGTTAAGCTTAAACTAAACTTAAACTTAAACGAAAAGAAAGGTGAGTTACAGATGTAGTGAGAGTCTGCAACCACAGCTGTACAACTGTACACAAACACAACAATTGCACAGTTAGTTCCACTACACATTATTATGTTTTGAAGCATCATGGTTATAACCAGTACACAGTTATCATGACATTTATTCGCACTATTCACTCCCTGAAAACAGACCTGGTTCCTACTTCAAATTGAAGACCTCCAACCCTTTCAAAAAATAATGAGTCTACCTCAACGGTGGAAACACTCAAGAAGCAGTAAAGCCGGTGACACGCTGCTTCTGAATGTTTCTCAGTATCTCTTTCAGATTTGTTAATTTGTGGTAAAACTGGTAAAAATTGGAAGCAGTGTTCATCAAGGGCCAGAAAACTGCCTCTAAATGCAGTTCTCATGCATTGCAAAGCATATGACACATTGCTATGCAAGAAACGCAGCGCATCCTTTTTATGATTTTAGCACTGCCACAGGGCTTTAGTCATTGTTCAAAAGTAGATTTGTTGTAATTGTTGTGTTTACTGTGCTGCTTTCTAGAGCTTTTGATGAATAAACGGCATAAGCAAAACCACTACAACACTGAGCAGAGCGCCTACAATGAATATCATTGTGAAAGCGTGCATTTGATATTTTCATGTTCTCCCACTCCACCTTTTTAGCTCCAAAGTTGACTTTGAATTCAGCTGCCAAGTCGCACAAGTTCCATTCTGGACTGTAGCAAGTCAAGAAGCAAGTTGGAGAAAATTCGACTTTTAAACAGTGTGACGTGACGAGAAGAGGCCTTTTAGTAAAATGATGAGGCCAAGTGTTCAATCAGCTTCACACACAGGGAATCTCGTGGTGCTTTTGAAGATCAAAGAACGTCCTTGAGGAAATCTTGCCAAAAAAGGAGAATTTGAACTGTATATGAAAAGCTTTAATTCAGTTTGTCATCATAGTTTCAACTACCATCGACCTCCCTCAGCCGATTAGACAGAGAGAAAGATTAAAGTTATTTTTATTCATCTCGCAACTTTTTTTTTTTGATGATAAACTGATTAAATGTTTGGCTTTAAAGTTAATGCTGATTACCATATGATACTCAGTGCATTGCAAAACATATATCTACAATAAACCAGAAAATGTGTAACTGAAAAAGAAAGGATTTAAAAAAAAAAGTGGTGTGATATCAGTGTGTGGCTATTAATCAAATCAATCATTCCTTTCATTAACTCTCTGACGTGCATTTCCACTTGTGAGTCATTATTTTTTTATTGTTTGCTTCACTACAACTTGTTATTAATAGCAACTTCACCACGTCAAACTGACAAAGGGGGGAATCTATTGAGGAGGTGATTATTATTATTATTATTATTATTATTATTATTATTATTATTTATTCTTTAGGATCCATGAGGAGGTGCATATTTTAATAAAATGATCAATATTTGACACTTGTGTATCAATAGTCACATCAAAGCCATACAACATATTGAGAAATTGATATTTTTCCCCACCAGTAGATTCCACTCGTATGATGACTCAGTGATATGCCTGTAGGTTGATTCATTTTTTTTATGCCTAACTATAAATGAAGGCTTTTTATACAACTTTTCTTTCTCTGCAGCCTGAAGAATGTTTTTCTATACTGCTTACTATTTGAATTATGCATTTATAAACAAATCAGCACTGCATTCTGTAGATTATGATTAGAGATCCCTGTGCTTAAGGCAATCATATAAAACACAGTATTATTTCTATGAATCTGGAGCTCTGGCCTGATGGAAGTCCTCATTTTAAAAATAAGCACAGCTACTGTGTTATGGTAAGTACTAGTCAGTGAAGCAAATTCAAAGTCAGTGCAGTCAGCATGTTTTTTGGGGTTTTTTTGTCTTTTGTAGAGCAAACATGAATTTCTTATTATCTTGGTTCTAGCTGCTGTAGGAGTTCACTCTTCCTGCTCTTCTTAGCTCTTGTGCTCATTGCCAGCAGATGTCTTACAGTGCTTTGCTCAGAGGAGAGAGAACTAGACGTGCACATCTCATTAATTATGTCTAGGCTGAAATATCAGTCCAGTGCTCCCAGCCATTTGACTAAGGCAGAGGTAATGAAACCTCATGCATTGAAGTTAAACCAGACAGCGCAGGGAGGGTGGAGGGTGGCGTCGTTGTTACCAGGCAGGGTGGGAGCTAAATCTGAAGCTAAACCCTGTGCTGAGGCTAAGTCCATTTGAAGCTTCAGTTTGGGCTGGTGGGTTAGGGTAGGCTTTTAAAATTCAAACTATAGCTTTAGTCTCCAATAACCTGTAAGACATCCTTACAAGAAAGTCATGACCTTCGATCAAGTGGAGAATGACAGTCTGGACAATATAAACAATATATCCTGGAAATCAGCTGAATTGACTAAAAGAGCAGCAGCAGTCATATCATATCAGCATGTGCAGTATTTAAAGCACCAGAGAGAAATTCTTATCAATAAACATTTTCTGAATGAAAAACATTGAGAAGGTCAAGCTCAATTAAACGGATAAAGTAACAGCGATGACATTCACGTTGTCACAAAAGGAGAAGGTTGGACCCTCTGGGACCAGGGGGCAGACAAAGTTGAGACCTACTGTTGCAGCTACATCTGCAGGATGTCAGTGACTGACGCCGGCACAGACAACAATGTTTTTGCCTTTGTGCAAATTGAAGTAACATAACCATAAATTTGCAAGTGGCAGATCAATACAGCACAGACGTGGCCAAGTCCTGAGAAATGCATCCAAAGAAAACCATTCAATAACTCTGATCAGAGACGGTCTGGTAGCCTGCTATTAATCTTCCATTGCCAGCCACAGGCCAATGAGCATTGTGAAGGAGCTTCAGTGACAGATTCAGAGTGCAGTGTTTGATGTTTCATAGGTGACAATCAAAAAGATTTCTCTGTGCGTTATTGGTGCAATCATGACCGTTCATCAAATGTGGTCCATTAGAGCGGTCACATTACAAAGGGTGGCACCGCAGCCCTTTCCCTTCACAAACATGACTCCCCACACTATATCACTGGGAACTGGACAAACATATTCTGTATTTCATCTGGTATTGCTTACATGACAGATCATTGATCTGCTGAGTTAGATTTCCAACATCCCGTCCAAAGAAAAATCGAGGGCTCTTTTTTTTTTTAATAGTCTGCAGTGTTTGAATGGATCTGTAATAATGCAGTAATTGTAACCTAAAACTATTCTTAGTTAGAAACAGAGGAAGAGTTTCTCTTTTCATTTTATGGCAAGGACGGGCCTGTGACTATGCTTAATAGTAATGTTCCTATTATGCACAGCAGCATCTCTGGAGACTACCATTAAATGTGGGACTACTCAATCATGACGAGAGGAACCCATGTTGGAATGAAATGGGTCATACGATACTTTAAATAAATATGATAATGAAGCAGACACTACCGATTGCCATGGGGGTGTTATTTGTGTTATAAGGAGAGAACAGCAGGTAGACTGGAAGTGAAGAATATTGCTACAGTGGATATGTAGTGAGTGGAAAAGTGATCTACACCCTCACCAGTTAATACTGGGGTGGGTTTTGCTGTCTGTAATGGAGTTGAATTACAACGGAGTGCATCACTTTATTAACATGGTGTGAGCTGTGTGAATTCCAAAAAATTTAAATATTCAGGTACATTTTGTGTATGAGAAACATCTAATAAGCAGCTCTCTCTGATACAGTAATTTATAATTAAGTAGGAGTGTTTTATTGCTAATGAGTCTTTTTTATGTTAATCAAACAATGTGTTATTTCTTCCTCAGAAAAAAATCTCACATAGCCCAGCTATGCTTTTTTTTTTTTGTTGCACATTTGTCGCGCTTTCGTGCTTCAGCTCATCGATCAAATTTTAATATTAGACAAAGATAACCTGAATAAATACAAAAATGCAGTTTTTAAATGATGATGTCTTTTATTAAGGTAAAAAAAAAAAAAAAAAAAAAAAGCTATCCAGATCTACCTGGGCCTGTGTGAAAAAGAAATTGCCTCCTAAACCTAATAACTGCCTGTGCCACCCTTGGCAGCAAGAACTGCAATCAAGTGTTTGCAATAACTGACAATGAGTCTTTCACATCACTGTGGAGGAATTCTGGCCCACTCTTAAAATTCGGTCATATTAGAGGGTTTTGGAGCATGAATGGCCTGTTTAAGGTCCAACCAAAGCATCACAAATGGATTAAGTCCAGACTTTGACCAGACCACTATAAAACCTTCATTTTGTTTTTCTTTTGGTTTTGGTTTTGTGTTTTTTTTGTGTTTTTTTTTTTTTTGGATCCATTCAAAGGTCGACTTGCTGGTGTGTTATGAAATGCTGTCTTAGTTTTACACCAGATTGAACAGGACTCAAACCTTCTAAAAAAAATTTCAACTTTTGTCTCGCCAGTCTCCAGCATATTTTCTTTGGACTGATGAGTTCAATCAATGGGTTTTTTGGCAAATGTGAGACAAGCCTTTGTGTTCTTTTCGGTCAGCAGTGGTTTTCACCTTGGAACTCTCCCTGGCAGCCATTTTTGCCCAGTTTCTTTCTTATTGTTGAATCACGATTGCTGACAATAGGGAGCAATCACTCAAGACAAGTGTGGCCTGCAGGTCGTCAGATGTTGTTTAGGGTTCTTTTGTGACCTCCTGGGTGAGTTGCAGTAATTTTGGTAGGTTCACCACTGTTCCAAGTTTTCTCCATTTGTGGATAACGGCTCTCATCATGGTTCTCTAGAGTCCCAAAAGCCTTAGACGGTGCTTTTGTAACCCTTTTCAGAATTATAAATGATGGAAATACAGTTCCAGTCAAAAGTTTGGACATCATGAAAAGAGTAAATACTGTTTTACAGCACTGTATGTTTTACAATTTATTCAAAATATTTCATCCATCTGACACAATGATGTAATCTAGTGAAGAATCCCCTGGCTCTTATTTTGAAGGTTTAGCCCATGATAATCAGTTAGTACTGGCCTTTCTCATCTCATGTTTCCCTACCAGTAGACTGATTACGTCACTGTCATGGGCGATCCACAAAATTCTCATCCCGCAGCTGGATGGACGCCAGCTCCACCGTCGTGGACTGTAGCTGATGACAGCTGTCCTCGTTCTGCTCTGGAGATCCTCTGTGAACTGGAGGGTCTGTCTAACTGGTTTATGTCCCACTGCTCTAAGCTCAGTGAGACCTCAGACCAGAACAAGGATTATCAGTTACATGAAAAGTATTTTTTTATTCTTTACAAGCTTTGTTGCACTTGAACCTTCCTGCGTTTGTTCTCCATTCCTCCCACAGCTCAAAAACGTGCATTTAAGGTTAATTTGTAATTAAAAGTTGGCTGTAGGTGCAGATTTTCAGTGGTAAGCGAGACCAGAAAGCATTATATAAATCCCACTCTTTCTGAGTAAATGAAAGAAGATTAAAAAATATACCAAATAAATGAATATGAACCACCAGTTTTGCATTAAGGTACAAATTTGTCACCAGAGGTTCAGGACTGGTCTCTATAATGTACAAACCACAAGGATACAAATAAGCACTTCCTGTCAAGGGTACAACAGCAGTACCAGTGACAGCCATTGTACCCCTAAAGATAAAATAGGGTACTGTGGAAAACTTCAAAACTATTTCAATTTTCACATTTTAATTTCGGCCCACTGTGATTTGAAATACCTGTGGAAATCTGCAAAAAGGGCCCCTGCTGCTAAGTGTAACAACCACGAAAAAGGAAAAGAGGACATCAGAGGAATGAGCTCAGGATTCCCCCTCTGACTCTGGAGGAAAATGCAGCAGCTGAGTGCCTCTTAAAGAATGGAAGGTGGCTCCTCTAAGTTGGAGTCTTCCCTCTCAGCAGGGGTCACAATTATCTCTCACTAGGTGACCTCAGGAGCTCAGTAGGAGTAATGTAACTCCTGACACTAAGATCCATGACACATATAGTGCAATTTGTCCTGCAGCGCAATAGATTCTCCAGCCTGGAAGGCAATGTGTTGAGGGAATAAAAGCAGCACTGAGTCAAGTGTTTGGAATGATGTCACTTTACGAGCGGATCTCGATGATATATGGCTTTTGATATGCATCATATATTGATCGATGATGTGATCCTGCTCTAATATGTAGACGTCGTCACGTCATATTATCTGTAATCAGAAAGGGTCTGTAAGTTAGCATCTTTGTGTGTGTTGTGATATTCTTTGGTGAAGCATCAAAGGTTTTTCTGAATGTATCAGTTTTGGCAGACAAATTCATAGGAAAAAAAGGGAAAAGGAAAATGATGAAGTTAATATATTATGAGTGACTCTGATACAGAATTACACGTAAAACAGTGAACATTAAACCAATTCCTGCTTAGATCCTTCTACTGCAGGGCTTAAAGCAAGCCAAAAGTATGTGAAGGAGAGATGGATGCTCACCTCAAGTGTGGCAATGGTTTTGAAATTTTTTGAAACATTATCTAAATTAATTTTAATGATCACTGCAACATAAATACTGCATGTATACAAATACCAGTCAAATCTAATTGGAAAAAAAAAAAAAAAGAAAAAGGAGAAAAATGTAGCTGATAAAATGCAGTGAGGGTCTCAGACATTCTGTATGGCTTTCAAATATTTATTCTCACTCTTCTTAATAAGTGTCATCCCTATTGAGCAAACACACATACAAGGATGATATACTCTCTTCAGTTTTCTTATGTTTTTACTGGGGAAGTAACCTCTTAAAATGTGTATGTGTCATCAGCATTAATGACTAATTGCTTAAGATATTTATAAACCTGTGGACTTCAGCAGCTCAGATGTGTGACAGCATCAGAGGAAATGGTGCACCTTAATATCGTTTCAGTCCCAAGCTTAAATATATTTTTTTTTGGTTTATAAAATAGCCAAAAGTAACTGCTGTTCCGATGTAACAAATCCTGGTTGCATCCGAGTCATCCCCTGGGCCACATACTGAGGTCAGAAAAACACAAATATTTTCTTAGAAAAATAATCGTTCAGTGAGTGATTTATGGCACAGCAACTGTTAAAAGATACCAGACCAAAAGAACTAGGCATGCGACATAAATACTCTTTTGTCTGTATGAATGTATTTAAGTGGAGCCACAGCAAAGAAAGCAGAGGTGAAACAGTGGCCCAGCATAAAGAAAGCTGCAAGGTCCCTGTGTTTGTGTTTTGTTTTTAAATCAATGCACTTTCCCTCATTGATTTCAAATACGATGCTCCTCAAGCATGCAGGTGTTTCATTTATGCAACAAGGGTGCAACCTCTCTGCTCATCCTTGCCATCTGCTCTGGCATTTACTCCCTCAGCTCTGCACGTGCAGCAACACTGCCCCCCCCCCAAAAAAAAACAACAAATAACAAAAAACAAAAAAACAAACAAACAAACAAAAAAAAACCAGTTCTAATTCCTGGCCCTGAAATGCAATCCGCTCCTGCTTTGGATCCTGTGTTCTTATCAGCTCCTCAGGCATGAGGAGCTGTCAATACAACAACCACGAAGAAAGAAAACCATTCCTTCCCCCTGCTTCTCCTATCAAGCACCACATCTTCACACAGACCCAGCTCTGGTCAGACAGCAATTAAAACCCCAGTGTTCTGGTGGAGGGGTGGGCGCGTACCGACCGCAGATCTATAAACTTGATTTCTATCCGTTCACCTCGTGCAGCCTCCCATTGACATGCCAGCGCAGGAGGCGTCAGCTCTGTGCACTCCATGCTTGCTGTAATTACAATCATCTTTGCTGGAAACACATCACATATGACAGAAAAGAATTCAGCTGTGATACTTGTGATCCCACCACTAATGAATGAGCTGCCTCCTAAATGGCTCCAGATGGAGTTTAAGTTTTAGAAATACAGCAGAGGCTCTGTGCTCTGTGCAAATCATTCATTTCTGCTATTGGTGATGTTCTCGATTTTTCTCGTTGCAAATAACTTCCACAAAAACAATGTGATGTGGAAAACAATCATAGCCTGTGTCCAAAGATGGATATTTATTATTTAGTCGCAATTGAGTTGTTGTTGTTGACGAACTATATAAAACACATAAATGAGGCCCGCTGATGCGCATGACTGACATGAGCTTTAATTAATATTAGTTTGAGTCAGTCCCACATGCTCCAACCAGCTGCTGTGAATATTCAGCGGCACACAAAATGGGTATTAATCCGCAGCTGAAAATAGTCCCAAATAAATCAATTTTTCCTGCTGCAGTTTTAGAAATTTTCTCAGCATTTTATGAATTACTTGATATTGTGGTGACGTTCTGTAAACATCTTATGTCCTTAGCAGAAGAACCACAAACAAGGCAGGGGACATGCCGTGTCATTAGCAAAGGTCTCTTTGCAGGCAGGACCCTCTGCAATTTTCAGAAACTTTTATAAAAAAAAAAATTTTTTACATATTTTAT